>NC_143509.1:35512567-35720067 GCF_031878675.1 Megascapheus bottae
TTTCAAACAGTACTTACAAGCCTTGACAAAAAATAAGATATTGATGGCTCATTATTCAGTGTTATTCAGTTCATTTTCTAAGTGAAATCCCATACTCTTGGGCCTATTTAAGTTCTAGACTAAGGAGAAATGAAGGTCAATAAAAATCACAGTATAAAATGTCCTGATTCTCATGTACATGTTAATCATATTGATTTACTCTGAAATTCTGGTCAGAGCTATAGACAACTGTTCCAGGTGAGAAATTTGGTAATGCCTTTGTCAATACATATAAAGAAAAATAGTATTCACTGAACCAAGAAACAGCCTCCTAATGGCAGTTACTAAGTTACTTGGATTCAGGCCCCTTCTGTGAAACAATCTTTCCTACAGTGAAGTGACTTGAACTCCATAATGAACGTCAGGAATAGGTGGCGACACTGCATAATAATTGTGGACCGACATCCTCATTCACTTCGACTTCTTAATGATGGCTCTGAAGGCCGGGCCTTGGGAAGAAGAAAGTTCCTGCCAGCCTCATCCCCTGCTGCAGTGTAGTCAGGAAACCAGGTGTAAACATTACAACTAGTAAGAAATAAAATGAAATCAAAATGAGTTTTTAGGCAAGCAGCCAATCAGGGAATTGTGGCCTCTCCAGCTGGCCAATGTCAGAAAAAGCTGATAAAGCAAGATAAGCAGGGGCAAGAGAATGAGTAAACAGTGAAAAGACACTATATCTTTGGTGTCACAATCTTACAGAAAACAGAAAAGAGACCTGATAATCAGCAAGCCATCTAATTCTCACTACGTAATTCAATGTCAAACTCTTTAAGGAGGAAGGTGTCTGAAGATGGACCGAGATGTCAGACATAGGCTCAAGTGACACATGTATATCAGACACTGTCACATTTCTCTTTTAATAAACCTCTCTATCATCGCTTTTGTTATCATATGACACCTTGTCTCAATTCTTCTCTCAACAGACACCAGGACTGCAGTTGTTAAGCTGCCCTAAACTTTCTGGTAAAATACTTGGTACCTTGGCTTAGAAGTAAGGGGTTTATTGTGTCTTTTTTTTCTTACTTAAATTCATAGAATGCAATCACCATACACATGATTGCAGTTTGTCACTGTCGATCCAATTAGCTATTCAGAAGGTTACAAGTTGAGATTATAGAGGGCTTTGTGCATGCTAGGCAAGCACTCTACCACTAGGCAACATTCCCAGCCACTGGCTTCAGATTTTTTTGGTGTTTATTTTATGAGTCAACTTTCAAACCTTGGAAAATTACCACTTTTAAGAAGTGCAGACATTATATCTATTTAAACAAATAAAAAGGATATTTAAAGAAGCAGTAGGAAGGTTCTCCCCCCAATAAATATAAAACATTTTAATGATAAAGATACAATGTTTTATCACATCAAATCTTTCAATGCACTTTCAGGATAGTATTCACATTCTGAATTTGTTTAAGAGTGATACTTGCAACTCACTAATTTCATCAAATTAATTTATCCTATCTTTCACAATTTCTTCAATAAATAATTTCCAGTAGTGACAATGTAGTTATTCTAATTGCTTATGATTGATAAGATTACTCTATACAAATATAAAATTTCCTTCATATTCTCACTTTTTATACCTGGTCACAATGATACTAATTAAATTATTTACATGAGATTGTGCTTCAAATATATTTTAAAACAGTTGATTTATACATTACTAAAGTTTGGAAGAAAATCAAAGATGATGGAGTATTTATGTTCATTTTCTGTAAAACAATATTTAATGCTGTGTGAAAGCTAGAAAAGGTAAGAAAAACATTGCAAGCTATTCAATTGGCATAAATGTGATTTTTTATTTCCAGTTCATGACTAAAATAACATTAATTCAGTAGAAGAGGTCATTTAATAATGATGTCTAAATAAATCATTATTATCTTTATTATTTGAATATTGACTAAACTTTCTGGAAAGAAATGTGCTTCTTCCAGAAGTAAAGTTACATTTCTATAAGCACAAGTTAGATAAGATTTTATCAGATATGACATGACTTTTCTGTAGAAAATGCAAGAATAAACTGTTTGCATTTGTCTTTTTTCCCCTAATTTAAACTTTGTTTGAAAATTATAATCAGAATTTGAAAACAGAAGGATTTAAGTAGTTGGATAAGAGATAATCTAGTTACATTTTGGGTGATAGCCACACTAACTGTGATCATACATACCAGTTATAAGACTAATTTTGTAAGTAAAAGAATATTGTAAAATTCACATTCTGCTACTAATAATCAATTCAACTCTGTGATATTTCCATTACTTGGTGTTGTGTTACCTCCAGGACACCATGACAAGTTGAATTTAATCATTGTTCAAACCTGAGTGTTCCTAACGTTTTATATTTTGTAGACTTCCCTGTCCTATCCAGAACAAAGGAGAAGACATCTTCTATGTGTTGCCCTTATGCTTTAAAAAATGTTTTCATTTGAAACTGTATAAATGCTTTTATTTTGAATAAAATAGCAGAATAGCATGAATCCTCAAGTATCTTTGGCCTTAATTTTTTTTATCAATTGTCAACATTGTATTTGTTTTGTTTTATCAATTTTTTTTGTGGGTCATGGGGCTTGAACTCAGCCTAGGCATTGTCCCTGAGCTCTTCAGCTCAAGGACACCGCCCTACCCCTGGACCTGGGCATTGTGCCTGAGTGTCCCTGAGCTCTTCAGCTCAAGGCTACCACCCTATCCTGGAGCCAAGCCCCACTTCGCATTTTTTCTAGAGGTTAATTGGAGATAAGAGTCTCAGATCCTTTTGTGCCTGGGCTGGATTTGAACCTTGATCCTCAGATCTCAGCCTCCTGAGTTGTTAGGGTTACAGGTGTGAACCACCGTGCCCTGCTGTTTTATCAGTTTTTTTATTCTCATATCTCTCTGGTTCTTGAATTTTGTAAAATCACAAGCCATTTCAATGTAGGCTATGTTCAGTAAAATCAATGACAGAAAAATTCTCAGTGATTCTGGCAGCCATTCAGTCACTCATTAATAGGTTCTTGTAACTTTATTGGTTATGTAAAAGTATAGAAATCTACTAAGGAGTTCCTTTCAACAATTTTTTCAGTATTACTTATGATGTATAAAAATATGTGGATGCCTGCATGTATAATCATTCTGTGAGTTTGTACTAAAATAAAGTCATTAGCCTATTACAAATGGGTTAGCAATATAATAATTTATAAATACAGTGTTCACAGTGCTGTGATCATTTTTGTCTTTAGGGATTTTAAAATTTATCACTGCATTAAAAATATATTCTCAACTCAAAATATTTCCTTTTGTGTTCATATACATAAATAGATATTCAATTATAATCTTGTAAATTATAACATCAAGATATTTATTCAACTGAAGATTTCCTGGGTAGAAAATTTACTTAAATTGTGGCTGCCTTATCTTCTGACTTATAGTAATCTGATTTGTACAGTTTTGTCTGTGTAATTATTTTGCTCTTACCTGTGATCTTTTTATCAAATGTGTTAATAAATACATAAAAATACACTTGAAGATGGATGTGGGAGAGTAGGGAATACTATTACAACACAAAACCCTTGAGAAAATGTTTTATAGCATAAGGAAATCTACTTCAGACATAACAGTTCCATTCGTGAACCATTTCTAGCTGAGTGGCAAGGACTTTTGGTGAGGACAAAAGCAACATGAGTGAGTTTTCTGGTGAATGGCACAACCACTGAGCATGTCCTAAAAAAATGTGAATCTAAACTACACCAGTCTCTTGTACCTACTACTCTTACAGCTTCTTAACTGCTCCTTGTATACTAGGCATTAGCTGTTCAATACCAAGTTTGTAACAAGTTACAATTCTTACTCAGCCAGAACAAAAGAAAAGTACCATAAAATTTCCAATCAATTCTAATGAAATCACAGCATTGGAATGACATGTTTATCCCTTTTCCAGAGCAGTCTGGGAAAGCTAAACAAGAACCCCATAGTCATAATCAAATATAAACTTCGATTAAGTAAAATTGAACAATATACTGTTGTTTGCTGACATAACTTCTCTCATGATAAAACATAAATTTAGTTTTAAATTGCTAAATTTTCCATGGTGCTTTTAGCTGGGCATATCTGAATAAAGAAATACGTGTTATCAGCAAGTGCAGAGATGCACACAATGAAATATAGAAAAGGCAGTGAAAACAACCAAGCAAACAAATGAAAATAAAAAAAACTCACAGGAGAAATGTATCACATAGATATGCTTTAAAATTCTTGGGCAAATATCTGTAGGAATCATCTTCTACTAAAATGCACACAGTTTGAGATAAATGCTTGGCATACATGAAGTGTTTGCTTCTGATTTAAAGCCCTTAATTTGTGAAAACTATTGTTAAAGCATATCTTTCCTTATGCTATAAAACTAAACTAAAAATATGTAATCTTTTTATATCATCAAATATAAGGAAAAAACTAAAATAATTTTATAAATCTCAAGTAATAATTCTTGTTTTGCTGTGAAATCCCCTAAATAACTGATATACAAGAAAAATCATATTTTTAAACTGTTGACTCATTTATTCATTATATTTTGTGCATTTTGTTGGAAGTTCAACATAATTTTATTCTTTCTGTTTTTTCCTATCTTTGTTGATGTGTCAGATGTATTAAAAAGAAACTTTTCTTTTCTCCCTAAAATTCTTCCACTTAAATGAAAATTAAATGTTTATTCCTTAAGCAGGATATTCACCCCTAATCACCCAAAGCCACATCTCTTTTCTAAATGTCACTTTGTCGACTATATGATGCAATGTTTAAATCAAATTAAAATATTTATCTTCTCAAATAGTTATCATTTCTGTCTGGAGAAAAGTTTTCAGATCTTTCTTCTGACTTTTTAAAACTATTCATAGTTGATCTAGAAATAGGACATGAAAACTTTCTGCTCCTAACTGTAACTTATTAGCTATTGGCCTACCTCCCTGTCTCTCCTTACACTTACTTCCACAGCATCTGGTGACCATTGTCCTAATCTCAGCTTTTATGAGCACACCTTTTGGAGGTGCCATATGTGCATGATAGCCAAGAGGTACTTGTCTATGTGTACCTGGCTTATTGGCTTATTTTTCTCAAGATTTCCAGTTCCATTCACTTTTTGCAAATGATGTATTTAATAATTGAGCGGTATCTCTCTGTCTCTGTCTCTGATCTTTCTTTTTTGATCTCTCTGCCTGTGCATGTCTGTACATATATACAAAGTTTCTTCATTCATCCATCAGTGGAGAGATACAAGTGCTTTTCATACCTTGGCTATTGTGAACAGTGCCGTTATGAGCCAGAAGTCAGGTGTCTCCTTACACTGGTGTCATTTCGTTTGGACATTTACTCCTTGGACTTGCAGGATCATACTGCATTTCAATTTTCATCTTTAGAAGGAACTCTGTGTTTAGGTGGAACTGATACCTTGTTTTCAATGCAGAGTTGTTGACAACATGGTGAAGCTGTACTCTCTCTATATCCTTAATTATGGACAATTTTTATACATTTTGTCTAGATAATACCCATACTTACTGATAAAGGATGAAATCTCAATGTGTTTTTAATTTATTAATGATGAGTTAGTTTTATGGCTCTGTTCACCTTGTCTATATCTTTTGTGAGAAATTTCCAGTGTCAAAATCGGGTTATTTATTTTACTGACATTTTGAATAAGTCGTTTATTTTAACCATGAGAGCCGCTGTCTTCCCATGCAAAGAGAAAGAGATCCTACATTATTTACCAACTTTCTAATTCTGACTATTCTGTTTTGAAGTTTGCTTTCTAATTTCACAGAATACATGGCTTAACATGCATAAAGTTACTTTCTATAATGGCAGTTTTGAAGTCTCTTTTCAGAGTTAGATTTCCAAAGCATATTCCAAAGTTAAGAAAAATAAAATTAACTAAGTTTAATTGACGGTAAAGATTTTAAGTTATTATTCAGAGAAGGGCAGAGTAAACAGCTCTGATTAAAGTGCTTTTGTTTCCTTCAATAAAAAGAGATACATTTTTCTGTCTCCTGACCCAATTCTAAGTATAGCACTAGAAAATTTCCCTTCTCAATATTATTGTAATCAACCAACTGAAAACTAATTTTAATAGACCTCCCAGAGAGTCTCTGATTATCAAGGTGAAACAAAGATCAGAGTCTTTATCTGTAATTAATAGCTGAATTGACACATTCTGAACCCCTTCTGGGGTTGGAGGGGCTAGAAGCAGATTTTCCAATGAGAAGTTGAGAAAACAGGGTAGGTAGATGGGTCAATCCTTAAATTTGGCAAACAAAGCAAATCTTAAATGAATTAATTCGCTCTCTCATTAAAGGACAAAGATTAAATCAAACAGTTAAAGATTACTAGTTTAAAAACTGGAGAAGAAATCTAAGAAATTAAGATACATATTCAGTTTAAACCATGACTAGTTACCTGTCTACTGCAAGAATTTAGAGAAATTAATGGGAGAAGGTCATATAGGAACTCAAGTGTTTCCAGGAGAATTTCTGTTTCTGTAATTGTGAGACAAGGTCATTATTATTTAGAAAGCAGAATTCAAATCTTTAAACAAAGGTTCCTCATTAATTAATCTGTAAATGTGAAAGGAGTCACTCATGAGTCATATCCATTACTTCATGAAGACTTTCTCCAGGTCCTGAAGCAGCTTCTGGCTGCTCTGGCTCTTCCACTGTGCTTCTGTTCTTTTCAATTTATTATCATGGCCCTTGACTCCTTTCTTTAGCTCCTCCACCTTCTAGTTGTCAGATTGCAACCATATTTGAATTAAGGAAATCTGAAAAGTGTGTTAAAATTTTCAGGTGGAATCCCAAACAGGAGACACAACTTAAATAAGAAAATGAAAGGAAAGAAGAAAAGACTGAGGGGGATGATTTCTGGGCCCTCAGTTCTATTCCATTGGTCCTCTGGGCTGTTCTTGTGCCAGTACCAAGCTGTTTTGGTTACTATAGCTCTGTAATAGAATCTAAAGTTTGGCATTGAAATTCCTCCTGTGCTGTTCTTTCTGCTAAGAATTGTTTTTGCTATATGTGATCTTTAATCATTCCATGTGAAATCTTGGATTGCTTCTCCGATTTCTTTAAGCATGACATTGGAATATTGATGGGTATTGCATTGAATTTGTAGGTAACCCTTAGCAAGACTGCCATTTTCACAATGTTAATTCTTCCAATCCAGGAGCATGGGAGGTTTTCCTATTTCCTCAGTTCTGCTTTAAATTTCTTTTTCAGGATTTTAAAGATTTCATCATAAAGGTCCTTTACATTTGTAGTTGATTTGTAGGTATTTTATTTTCTTTGAGGCTATTGCAAAAGGAGTTGCTTTCCTGATTGCTTCTTTGCTTCTCCTAGAAATTAACCTACAGACCTATGGCCAACTAATCTTTGATAAGGGAGCCAAAAATATAATGGAAGAAAAGCAGCCTCTTCAACAAATGGTGCTGGCAGAATTACTTAAGCACCTGCAGAAAAGTAAAGTTGGATCCCTCTATGTCACCCTGCACCAGGATTAACTCCAAATGGAGCAAAGACTGCGAAAACTTTACAAGTAGCAATAGGAGATACACTAGGTCTCCTTGGCATGGGTCGAGGATAACTCAAACACAACAAATCAAATAATTTTTGGATAAATGGTACTGAATTAAACTGCAAAGCTTCTGTATGAAAAAAGACATAGATAGCAAACTAAATAAAAAGCCCACAGAGTGGGAGAAGATCTTCGCTAACCATACAACAGACAAACGCCTCATATCTAAAATATATCAACAGCTCAAAAAATTGAATCACTCCAAAACTAATCTCCAAAGTAACAACCATCCCATTAAAAGATGGACCAAAGCCTTAAAGAGAGTTTTCTCAAAAGAAGAAATAAGAATGACCTATAGACACATGAAGAAATGTTTGACATCTCTGGCTATCAAAGAAATGTAAATAAAAACAACTATGATATTCCACCTCTCTCCAGTTAGAATGGCCATGATCAAGAAATCTAATAACAACAGAGGCTGGCTGGGATGTGGCCAGGAGGGATAACTACTGCACTGTTGGTAGAAGTGCAAACTCATTCAACCACTATAGAAAGCAGAATAGCTGTTCCTCAAAAGACTAAACATGAGCTCTCATATGACCCAGCAATTCCAATTCTTGGCATTTACCCAAACATCCAGGAATAAGAAGGATGTTCATTGCAGCACTATTTACCCTAGCAAAGATATGCAACCAACCTAGCATTGTATCATGAAGATGTGGTATTTATACACAATGGAATTCTATGCTGCCATCAGAAAGAATGGCATTGCCCCATTTGTAAGAAAATAGACTTGCAAAAAAATTTTAAGTGAAGTAAGCCAGACCCAAAGGAACATAGGCTCAATGGTTTTCCTCATTTGTAATAATTAGTACAGATCTTGGACTCTCCTAGCAGAGGCTTACAATCACTGAAAACCTAGATACATAAGGCCATATCACATGAGGATAAATGAAAGGACCTCCAGGATATGGAAACAATAGGCATATAATGTGTAATTGTTGTTCTTAATGTACTATATTATTTCTCATCTCTCTTGTTGTCCCTTGGTTATTCTCATATTGTTATAGTATCTCACCTTGTTATCTGGTATATTGTATATACAATACTTTGTTTATTTGAAATAGGATAGGGAAAGGGGAAAACAAGATGAAGGGAGGGAGTAAGGGGAAAGAAATGAAGATAAAATTATGAGAAGGGGTATCAATGTGTGCAAAGTAATGCTCCTTCTATCTGGTGAATATAAGTGTAACCCTTCTATTAATTACAATAAAAAAAAGACTGGGGGAAGGGTGAACAGGAGACAACTTAAATAAGAAGATCAAAGGAAAGCAGAAAAGATGGGGGAGGGAAGGAAGGAAGGGACAGTGGCATGTACAAGAACAGGTCAAGACTCTGGCACAGAAAAGCAATGCAAGTCACATGAACTTTAAAAAAAGTAAAAGAAAAAGAAATTCTCATGCTTTCAAAAATAAGTTTTCCCTAAAATAAAACTACAAAGGTTTTTCTGATCCTTTTATGCTAGAATTCTACAGTGATCCTGAAATAGTCTCTCAAGAGAGAGATGTGAAAGTGCACATTTTATTACATTGAGAGACAAAATTGAGGAATATAATTCTTCATATGCTTTCAAGCATAATCTAACAGGAAGTTATTCTCATAGTAAATCTCACTAGGAATTGAAGAGTATTTTTTGTTTATTTGCCCACTTTCTAATATTTATAAGGCAACAAAACTATACATAAATTGATATTGACACAGACAATACCTTAGTACATTGAAATTTTTTTAAATAAAACATTTTCAGCCAGGCATGAGTGACTTATGCCTATAATTCTTGGTACTCTGGAGCCTGAGAATTGATGGATAAAGTTTTTGAAGCCAGCCTAGGGAGAAAATTCTATGTTGTGTTCCATGTGCCAAAAGAGAAGTGTGCAAAAAATCAAGGGTGGATCAGGCACTCCGAGTGTGCACAATGCACTGATTTTAAATTGCAGACTCACCAAATGACTTCCTTTTCTTCCCAGAACATTCATTGCAAATTTTCCGTGAAGATATCAAGCCAATTACTGTAGATGAAGTATTTTCACAATCCTTTCTGCTATGTAATAGTATTCCTGATTTTACATTTACCCCACTTCTTTTCAGTATAGCCTTCAGTTTCTTTTCATTGGCTTAAATTGTTTGCCTTAGGATAAATTTGATGCCTTGGTCTTTTCCATTTTCATCTTCATTTTGTGGTACTAAAAAGCAAATACAAATCCAATTACAAGAAAACACAGAAGACACTTCTTGAGAGGTTGAATTTGGGGTCTTAATTAAAAGGCCAGTGACTGCTGATGGACTCTTGTCTCATAGATCTGCAAAAAATATACTTAACTCTTTTAGGAAACTGAGCTATGAAGGCCAGAGAGGAAAGAAAGAAGAGAAACAATAACAACAGACCAATTCAGCTCCAATGTAGAGCTGAAATGGGATGCCCCGAAGACTAGAGGTCCAGGAATCAGGACACAAGCAGACAGGAGAATATGCCACAGGCAAAATGGCTCCAGAGTTGGTCTGTACCTAAAACAGTGTGAGGGGCAGAGGAGAGTGTCACAGGGAATTGGAGTCCCAGGGTCGGATAGGTTTAGTAAACTATCATCCAAGTCCCTACCCCTGGCTCTAGGGATCAGGAGTTCCCAACTCCTAAGATGTAGCATTCACCTTCCCACACCATGAAGGCAAGATGTCAGGCGCTACCATCTAACATGTGTGGCCATTATAGAGCCTGCCAGATCCCCTCTCCTCACCTCGATTTTACATTAAATTTCCTGTGTTACTTTGTCAGCCTCTTTCCATTTTGGAATTTTTATATATACAAGGAGAATACAAAACTCTCCCTTTGAAGACAGCACCATCTTTCTGGTTCTTTTGTTTTATTCCATTGTTGTTGTTGTTGTTGTTGTTTTGTCTTATTATTTTTCCATTTAGGTCATCCTTGGAAAACTGATGGACTGAGAAGAAGAAACCTATATCATATGGACATGGCAGACAGGAAGAGGCTTATGATGGAAATGAACTTTTGGAAGCTTTAATGGTAAGGGTTTAGAGAATGTGTCAAAAGTGGAAAAAAATACCTGTGTATAAAGTACATAATCCTATTTTATATATTTTTTTCAAAAAGTGTAAATACATTTGTCACTGATACACCCTATATTATTCTTAAATTGATTCAAATAAATGATTTACAAGATCAGATTTAAAAGATCTCACATTCAAAAACTTGGCTTAAAATTTTAGTTATGTTCTGAAATCTATGGGCCAGTGATTGTATATAGAGAATCCCTTCTTGAATACTTGTTTGCTAAACATGACATTTGAAATATGATGTAAAAATCAATGGTAATAAAATCTTTTTAAAAAGATCTCACATTTTGACATTACCAAATTATTGAAAAAAATCATTGATTTACTGATTTGATGGAATTTATTGTATGCTTTATGTGTATCAACTATGGGGTATATGTGTGTAACTGAGTGTGTGTGTATGTCCCATATTTATCTCAACAAAATAATAACAGGAATTTAAGATGATTTGAAGGGTATAAAGTAAGAGATATAAAAAAAAGATGGTTATACCACCATTGTTTGAGAGTTGGGAGAAAAATCAAAGAACATCAACTGTTTTCACAACTTCTTACTCTAATTTGGTCATTGGTCAAGATAGCCAAGATATACTTTCTATACTGTGATGATGAAGAACTAATGAAGGAAAGTATCCATTTAGAGTGAAGAAGGTTTTGTTATTATCATTGCAAATTGGGCAGTAACCGATTTTCCTTAAAGACATATATATCTAAAATTGTATGCCTAAAACTGTACACCCAGAAGATATAAAATTCCTAGTCTGAATTTACTGAAGTGACCTGATAGAATAATCTGTTTTAGGAAAAGATAGATCAAATAACAGTTAGGCTACAGGTGCAGAAATAAAAAGCAGGAGAATACATATGTTTACAAGTTTAAAACAAATCATAACTACATTTAATGAGAAATATTAAATATAGTGAATCATGTTGATAAGAATTCTTAAATTTTTTTATTTAAGACTTTTTATTGTAATTAATAGAAGGATTACATTATATTTAGTATAAACCTTGGACTCTCCTAGCAGAAGTTTACGGTAGGGCAAAACCTAGATACATAAGGCCAGATAAGATGAGGCTAAATGAAAGGACTACCAAGATATAGAAACTAGAGCCATATAACGTGTGACTATTTTTCTTAATATACTATGTTATTTCTCAACTCTTTTGTTGTCCCTTGGTTATTCTTATACTATTACTGTATCTTACCTTGTTATCTGATATTTAACTTTTTATTCAACCATAAATTGAAGTAGTCAGAAACAGAAGTTGTTTTATTTAGTAGGAATAACATTGATAGGCTTTGCAAAGTTGATATTTTTTTCACTTGTTAGCCTGTATGAAATCCCAATTTGAACCTCATAAAGATGTTCTAATCTTATTTGGAAGAAATTAAAATAATAATTATAAACTTTATAAATGCAATTGAGAAAGTTTATTTTCTTTAGACTAAACATTTCAAAATGTAGCCCATCATTGTGTTTTAGAAGGTTTATATATACTTAGTTTTGATCAAAACTGGTCAGTGTAAAGGATCGGCATCAAATATGAAAGACTGGTTAAACTGAAATACATTTTGGATTATATATTTTACTGAATATATTATACATTATAAACATAAAGTGTTATGAATATGATGTTGTTATACAAAATGACATTGATAAAGGCAAAACCCATTCTACCTTGACAGCTCTGTATCATTCATTGGTTCAAAATCACTCTACATCTGAGTCATGGTCACATTGTTCTTAACATTTTCCTATATTCTTAATGCCTTGGTAGTGCAGAGGTTTTGGTGTTGTGACTCTTGCTATGACTATGGTTTCTTCCTAATATTAGAAACAATCTATTATTAACTTTTCTCTCTCCTTGACATGAGGATTTGCTGAATACCTTTCTTTCAAATGCTATTTGATTCTCATCATTACCCCATCTGTTCTAAGTAAAAGAAATTTCACTCAAGTGGTTCCTTCTCACCTAATCTTTCATAATGAAATTATACTGTTATCCTTACTCCATGATTTCCATAACTAAATCATATGTATGCATGATTGGTGATATTTTACAATGGTTTAATATTGGTTCATTTTCAAGACAGAAACAACCCAAACTTTAATAATTTCTCCAGAAACATTTTAAGTCCATAATTCATAACTCCGCAATTCTTATCTATCATTACTTCTTTCATAATCAATTAGAAGATTCTTTTTTCTATTTTTTTCTTTTTTTATTGTAATTAATAGAAGAGATACAGTTATATTCGCTAGCTAGAAGATGCATTTCTTCATACACACTGATAGCCCTTCTCATGTTTTAGTCCCCATTTCCTCTCCCCTCCCACTTCTTGTTTCCCCTACTTTGTGAGCAGATTCTTTAGCCCTGTAATTTAATCAAAATTCCCTGCTATCTGTCCTGAACCCAAATCAGGAACACTCTTCTTTTTTATTTATGTATTAATTGTAGGAAGAATCTTCTTAATCAATCTCATCAACTTATGTAAATCAATCATGGCAAGAAAATCTTAATCTCTGATACTTGTAACAAGTGAGTTGAATATTTATCAAGAGCCAATCATGTGCATTTGTTTTCTAACTTGTTTGTGCTATTTTAATTATTACTATTATGTACCTTTATTGTTCAAAAGACCTGTTTTTGAGAACCAGCTCTTAACTATATTTTCAACTAAAATCTTTAACAGCGGTATGCTCTAGAAAATCGTAGTGTTAATTTAGCATAAAGTGATTCCTGGTTGGATGCCCTCCAAAATATCTGTCAAAAGAACATTCAGACTTGAATAGAGAAATTTATCATGCTACACCAAATAGAATTTGCCCAAACAATTTTCTAAAACATGTTGAATAGCTGCTACTTAGTATTTTAAGGACAATAAAACTTATCATCCTAACCAAAAAGCAGTAGAATTAGACCAAAAGTAACTAAAAATGAGTATTTAGAAAAATAAAACCCAAACTTAACAAAATAAATAGAAAACAATATATTCTAAAAATTTATTAAGCAGATTTAAAATTAATTTATTAGAGGTTTAAAATATTAGGTACTCATGTACTGGTGATTCATATCTGCAATTTTAGCTTCTCAGAAGGCTGGAATCTGAGGATTAAAGCCAGGAAGAAAAGTTTATGGGACTAGCCTGCAATTAATTACCAAAAATACTTTTCAAAAATTGAGCTGAACCTCAAGGGGTAGAGTTCTGAACTGGAGCAAAAAAGCAGTTTTAGCACCCAGGGTTGAGGAAAAGCTAAAGGGCAGAACCCAGGAACACACACACACACACACACACACACACACACACACACACACACACACAAATAGAATAAAGGAAGAAATTTATGTACCCAAGTGTCATCACAAGGCTTCAGACCTTCAGACTACAGTTTAACAAAGCTATGGAAAACAATAACTTCATTTTATATAACCTCATCAGTAATAGGAAAAGTGAAGAAAAAATCACACCTCACATTACTTTTTTAAAATACATGTTAATATTGGAGAAACTGGGAATCCATGGAACATTCCTCAGTATAAGAAAGGCTGTGTATGTCAAACCCACAGCTAACATTATACTTAATGTCGAAAAGCTAAAGACATTTCCTCTAAAATCAGGAATGAGACAAGGATGCCCACTCTCTCCAATCCTCTTTAACATAGTATTAGAATTCCTAGCCAGAGCAATAAGACAAGAAGCAAGCATAAAGGGAATCCGAATAGGGAAAGAGGCAGTGAAACATTCCCTCTCTGTAGATGACATGATTCTGTATTTAAAGGACCCTATAGTCTCCACTCCCAAGCTCCTTGAGCTGATTCAAAACTTTGGAAAGGTAGCAGAGTGTAAAAGTAACCCTCAAAAATCAACTGCCTAACTCTATGCCAACAATGAGAGAAACAAGGCAACAATCAGGAAAGCAGCTCCTTTTGCAATAGACTCAAAGAAAATAAAGTACCTAGGAATTAACTTAACTAAGAATGTAAAGGACCTTTTTGATGAAAACTTTAAAATCTTGAAAAAGAAAATTAAAGCAGAACTGAGGAAATGGAAAAACCTCCCATGCTCCTGGATTGGAACATTGTGAAAATGGCAATCTTGCCAAGGGCTATCTGCAAATTCAATGCAATACCCATCAACATCCCAATGTCATTCTTTAAAGAAATAGAAGAGGCAATCCAAAATTTCATATGGAATAATAAAGACCCCATAGAGCAAAAACAAATCTCAGCAGAAAGAACAGCACAGGAGGAATTTCAAACCAAATTTTAGACTCTACTACAGAGCCCTCGTGACCAAAACAGCTTGGTACTGGCACAAGAACAGGCCAGAAGACCAATGGAATAGAACTCAGGACCCAGATATTAACCCACAGACCTATGGCTGCCTAATCTTTCATAAGGGAGCCAAAAAAATAGACTTTAAGAAAGACAGCATCTTCAACAAGTGGTGGTGGCAGAACTGGTTAAACATCTGCAGAAAACTAAAGTAGAATCCTTCTTTGTCACCCTGCACTAGAATTAACTCCAAATGGATCAAAGACCTCAAGGTAAAAGCAGGTACATTGAAAACTTTACACGAAAGAATAGGAGATACAGTAGGTCTCCTTGGCACAGGTCAAAACTTTCTTAATAAGGACCAAGAAACACAACAAATCAGAGAAAGTCCGGATAAGTGGGACTGCATTAAACTGCAGTGCTTCTGTATAGCAAAGGACATAGCTAGCAAATTAACTAGAAAGCCTACGGAGTGGGAGAAGACCTTCACTATCCATACAACAAACAAAGCCCTCATAGCTAAAATATATCAACAGTTCAAAAAATTGTATCACTGCAAAACTAATCTCCAAAGAAACAACCATCCCATTAAAAGATGGGCCAAAAGCTTAAAGGGAGTCTTCTCTGAAGAAGAAATAAGAATGGCCTATAGACACATGAAGAAATGCTCAACATCTCTGGTCATAAAAGAAATGCAAATCAAAACAACTCTAAGATTCCATGTCACTTCAGTTAAAAGGGCCAGGATCAAGAAATCTAATAACAACAGATGCTGGAGGGCATGGGGCCAAGAGGGATCACTACTACATTGTTGGTGGGAGTGCAAACTCCTTCAACCACTATGGTCTTCCTCAAAAGACTAAACATAGATCTCACCTATGACCCAGCAGTTCCACTACTTGGCATTTACCCAATTATCCAGAAATAAGGACATACTAAATCCACTAGCACAACAGTGTTCATTGCAGCTCTATTTACCATAGCAAAGATATGGAGCCAACCCAGATGCCCCTCAGTTGATGAGTGGATTAACAAGATATGGTATTTATACACAATGGAATTCTATGCTGCTGTCAGAAAGAACGACATTGCCCAGTTGTTAGGAATTGGAAAACTTAGAAAAAATCATATTAAGTGAAGTTAGGCAGACTCAAAGGAACATAGGCTCAGTGGTTTCCCTCATTTGTTATAATCAGTAGCAACCTTGGGCTCTCTTAGCAGAATTTACAATAGAAGAAAATGTAGATTCATAAGGCCATATAGAATGTCACTAAATGAAAGGACCTCCACAATATAGAAACAAAAACCGTATAATGAGTGACTGTTGTCTTTAATGTACTATGTTATCTCTCATCTCTTTTGCTATCCTTGGTTATCATATGGTTGCAGTATTTCACCTGGTTATCTGATATATTGTATATATGCATATTTGGTTATTTGAAGTCAGATAGGGAGGGGAGGAAAACAAGATGAGGGGCTGAGGTGGGGGAAGGGAAATGGGGACCAAAACATGAGAAAGCTTATCAATGTATGTGAAGTAATGCACCATCTATCTGGCGAATATAATGTAACCCTTCTATTAATTACAATAAAAATATATGAACATAAATAAATATATAAAATGCAAAAAAACAAGATTCAATGACAGAATTGGCATCTAAATGGATATATACTTCCATATAGATGGGTATATATAGAAATTAACTAACCATATGAAAACATATTCAACAACTGGAAAAGCAAATCAAACCCATGATGAGATATTACTACACAGTAATATGAATGGTTAAAGTAATAATAAAAAAGAGAAAAGGACTGAGCCAGAAATAGAATAGCAAGTCTCTCTAAAACTAGTCTGAAAATTTCTTATAAAACTAAACCTATAGAACTCTGGTGTGGTACTCTGGGGCATTCATGCTGGAGAAATAAAAATGTACACTTCAATCAAAACCTGCACATGAATGTTCACAGAATATTTGCTAATAATGACTGACTGAAAAAACCTCAGATCATGAAGATATTAAACAAGCTGTGCCTGTGAAATCCTTACCATGAAATGACAAATATGTTTATTTGTTAATTTGAAATAGGATAGGGAAGGGGGGAAAACAAGATGAAGGGTGGTGGTTGTGGGAGGGAAATGGGGACCAAAACATGAGAAAGGTTATCAATGTGAAGTAATGCACCTTCTATCTGGTGAATATAATGTAACCCTTCTATTAATTACAATAAAAATATATGAAAAAAGAAAAAATATGTTATTATTATTTTAGAGTTGATGTGATAAGGTACATAAGTGAGGTAATGGGAACATTTCTTTTTGAGCCATGTACCCCTTTTCTCACTCTCTCCCATTTTTGTTCCCTCTGGCTCTTACCCACAAGTTGTATAGTTCATTTTCAACATAATGTCTAGCGAGTACCCTTGGCTGCATTTTTTTCAACTTTTGTCTCACCATTTCTGTGCCCCCTTTTTTCCTCCTAAAGAAGATAAGCTATTAAGGCAAAAGAAAAAGACAACAAAAACAGCAATAACAGCAATAAAAATCATTAATTTCTATTCCTAGTTCACTTCATAAAACATTATTTTAAATTATTTTTTTTGCACATAATTATTGCACCTTTGTGATTCAATGCTATGGACATCTGCCTTTGGCTCACTGTGTGAATGTCTAGAGGCTTGTATAATGTATTATGCCCCAGTGTATTTTCTATTTTGCCATCCAGTGTGTTTACTTGTAGATTTATAGGCACATTCTAATTACCGTAAATAAGAGCAATGGTTGAACATATGTTTCTTTGAGTATGGCTCACTTCACTTGATATAATTTTTTGCCGAGTCTTTCTATTTCCTTATGAGTTGTACAATATTATGCTTAGTAATGGAAGAACTGAATTCCATTGTATATTTATACCATCTTTTATTTATCTACTCATCCACAGAAGGGCTTGGGATTGAGTCCATATCTTAGCTAGAGTAAATAGTGAGGCAATGAACACGATTCTGCCAATTGCTTTAGTGTGGCTTTGTTTGTGTTCTACAGAAAGAAAGAAGATATTTTTACCCACCATACAACAGATAAGGGCCTTTATCTAAAATATACTAGGAGCTCAAAAAACTAACTTCCAAAATAACCTTCAAAAAATCAACAACCCAATTAACAAATAGACTAAAGACTTAGACTTCTCAGAGAAAGAAGTAAGAATGGCCAATAGACACATGAAGTATCTGGCCATTAAAAAATGCAAATCAAAACATTGTTTATATTTCACCTCTCCCCAATTAGAATCGTCATTATCAAGAAAATTAAGAGTAACAAATGCTGGCGGGTTGTGGCCAAAAGGGAACACTATTACATTGTCGGTGGGCATATAAACTTGTTCAACGACTCTGGAAAGAAGTATGAAAGCCACTAAAATGACTAAACATAGAGCTCCCCTACGATCCAGCAATTTCAGCTAAGATGATTCTACTTATAAAATTGGAATCCTGTTGTCAATCCCACATACTCTTACATTCATAATTTAAAGAAAAAATTCTCATATCAAAGTTATGTGTTAAAAAGAATGTATGACGGGGCCGAGAAACCCTGGTTCAATTCCTTAGTACCACATACATAGAAAAAAAGCCGAAAGTGGTGCTGAAGATCAAGTGGTAGAGCTCTAGACTTGAGAAAGCCCAAGGACAGTGCTCAGGCCCTGAGCTCAAGCCCAGGGCTGGCAAAAAATAAAAATAAAAATAAAGAATGTATGAGGAAGTTACAGCCATGACAGATTATAGCAGCAAGCTGATTCTATGTGCACTGTAATACAAACTCATGGCAAAACCTTTTATTGTTTATATGCAAGCTTCCCTCACTATTATATTAAGCAGGTCATTGTTTGGTTCCAAATTTGGCTTTTCATGCCACTCTTTTCATAACTTCTTTCTGTCTGACAAGTTTAAGGCTTAAGCTCCAAGATGGTAATTGTGCCCAACCATCACGTTTTAAAATCAGTGACCAGTAATGAACTAACTCCTCAATATTGCACCAAGTTCATCACCTAGCATATTTATCCACATATTTTCAATGAGGCGCTTTTAAGTAACAAGTGATCATTCATTTTCTCAGTCTTTCCTTCTCGAGTGTCAGACAGACTGTAAGGTACATTGAGGCTTATCATAATCACATAATTTTGAAGAAGCTGATCATATATGTAAAATATTTGACCTAAATATGCCAAAAAAAAAGTTTGCCTACTGCATTCAACCTTCAAAAATTTGTCGTACCAAACTAGCCACTCTGATTTATCAAAGGTTTCCCATGATACAGTGCTTGTACATTTTTGTACAGAAACATGACAGAAAAAAGAAAGATGAATTATAGATGACTTCCTACCATTTCTAAATATTTTATATCTGATTTAGTCTGCTAAAATTCTAGTCTTATTCATAGATACTAACACACAGAATCTCTTTGTTCTAAGGGGACTCTAAAGACATACAGATTTTTATCTACTTTATCATGTGATACTTTTGTCTGGATATTTTATTTCTGGTACTTAATTTATAACACTTAGCTCATACATCATCTTTAAATAAGCTAAATTATATAATGTGAAGACTATCTTTATGTTTTCATAAGAAGCTAAAAAATTGCTAGGTTCAAAATACATTCTTTTTGTGAAATTTAAAATAGCGCATGCAACTTGGCAAAACAGAATGGTGTAAATTGTGCAGTATTCTGACTGCATAATACTAGTACACCAATAACTCATTATTTTAGTGAATACTATTTAACACATGTTACCATTATATCCACTGATTTTTAGTCATGTTAATATCCAGTCAAGAACTAGCATCTAGAGTGGAGGAATAAATAAAGGTTTCAGATTTTGATAATCTTCAGACAGTTATAGAAGGACTACAAGCAAATAGCCAACTAATGAAACCTACTTAAATAACTTCTCTATGTTTCAACATCTTCATTTAGTGTGAGTGTACAGACCAATTTCAAGTACTTTGCAAGCAATAAATTTTAATCACATTCATTTGACTAGTGATGTACTTGACCTAATTGTTTATCTCCCGTAACCATTCTATTAATCTTAAGCAATGTACACATGCCAACAATTACATTTGTTTTGCAAATAATAAATATAAATAAAAACAAAAGTAAGCAATAAAGACAAAACAGTGAGTGTTATGAAATATTCCACTTCTTTACACATTTACTGTTGGTTGAACCCAGGGCCTGGCCATGATCCTTGAGCTTTTTTGCTCAAGGCTAGCACCATACTCCATTTGTGGGTTGTGTGCGTGTGTGTGTGTGTGTGTGTGTGTGTGTGTGTGTGTGTGTGTGTGTGTGTGGTGATTAACTGTCTCAAAGACTTCCTTTCTTGTTTTTAAACCTCTATCCTTGGATCTCAGCCTCCTGAGTAATTAGGATTATAATCATGAGTCACAGGTGCCCAGCTCATATTTACTATATTTAAATGATAGTTAAGAAATGTTACTTTTTTGTCTTTCTCTTCATGGAACATTATAGTTAACTACTTGGATTTACACTAGTTAAATAAGAATATAATTTGTTGAAATGTATCATAACAAATATAATTTGATCCTATAATTAGAAACTGTTTCAGAAACAAGCCGCTAACTAATATATGTTGTAGTACAGTCTTTTTTTATTCACAAAAGCATGTGAAGAAGGCTAAAGTTTTTATTCTAGTTTTTCCAAATTTTAATTTATTTGGGGAAAATGTCATATTAATAGGAAAGCCAGAAAAATCAATGCCATCTTAATCTAATAGAAAGGTAATTGTTCTGTGTGTTTCATCAGAAAATAATAGCATAAGCTTTTATGATTTCTCAATAAGTAATTAATTTTATTGTATCAGTTTATGGAAAATAATGTGAAAGTTTCATAAAGTACATAATAATCAGATCAATGTAGTTAATATTTTCATCATCATAAACATCTTAATTGCAATAGCATAATACATAGATTTGATATTTGATACATATATTATGCATGTGATATATTGTACATTATATACTCATACACATTATACATTATCATACATCTTATATACATATTACACATGTGCATTTCATATACATATGTGCATCTGTGATACATATGTGTATATATACATTTTTGTATGTATACACATAATCTTTGTATATATGCATATATATTGACACAGTGTAAAGAGTTTCATACACATATACATTATGTACTGAACAGTGAATAGTAATTAATATTCCATCTCCTTATCTATACTCTTTTGTGGGAACTTTGTGAAATAAACTCTCTCCAATGTTCTACAGAACCATAGACTTTGTTACTTTTATCTACTTGTGTTATCAAACCTCCCACCTCCCTCCCCTGACCCATTTCCAGCCTCTGTGTATCACTGATATATATTCTAATTGACTTTTAAAGATACCCATAAGAAAGAACATGAAACATTTATCTTCCTGCATCTGTTTTATTTTACTTAACATCCTTCCTTGGTTCCTTTGCATGGATGAAAAATGCTCTATCAAATAAATATGTAGTGGTACACAAACACATAGAATTTCTAAAATCATAGTCTTGAATTTTATGACCTCAAACACATTTACACACACATACAGACACACACACACACACACACACACACACACAGAGGCATTTCATTGGATTGTAGAAGCTTTAGTCATCTATCGGGTGATATATAAAATGTTTCGTTATCATGGTTACTGTAACTAACTTAGCAACAAACATGAATGCTTCTGTGACATTTTTGTTGTTACCAAATCAAGAGAAATGAAGCTCCTCTTTGTCTTTCTTCACTCTTGAGTGTATCACATATTTCACCTTTAAATGTTTCAATTCTCACTCATTTATCAAAAGTGAAATACTATGGAATTTATACAAAAAGATTAACTTAAAATGATGGCATCTTTAAATTACCTAGATTTGTATAAATGTCAAGAATTCTAATTCTCAACCAAGACTCAACAACAGTTGTGTTAATGGCTACTATAATGATTTGAGCATTTCCAATGGCATTGGGAAAGAATTGGATACCTTAGGGTTTACTTCTTCTTACAAATTATTCTTAATTTGACTATTCAACTTACCATCATTTGTAATGTTTCTGTCAAATAAAAGCTAGAGTTAAGCTGACAGTTGACTTGTTTTATTTTTATGTTTGGAAAGTAAATTAATACAAAGGGATGTACATGTTTGGTGCTATTTTGTTGTGTTGATGTCAAACATTTCCTGGCAACTCAAAACTGTCACTTTCAGGTCCCTAGTCCATAGTCCAGTATGTGACAATCATATTCCCAGTTTCTAGTTATGCTGCATTTGATTACTGTTTTTGTCTAAACTAGTTTCCTTCTTACAAAATATTACATGCTTATTAGACATAGAGCTAGAAAAACAGATAGAACTTGGAAAATTTCTCATTTTTTCTTAGTTGTCATTTGAGAGCTCTACAAATCTGGCAGCATTACTCTTCAGTTTGAAAGTATTTTTATTGTAATTAATAGAAGTTTACATGATATTTGCCAGATAGATGGTGCATTAATTCCCATACATTGATACGCTTTCACATGTCTTGGTCCCCATTTCCCTCCCCCCCATCCCCACTCCTCATCTTGTTTTTCCCCATTCCCTATCCAACTTCAAATAATCAAATACAAATATATCCGATATATCAGGTAACAAAGTGAGATACTGTAACAATATGAGATAACCAAGGGACAGCAAAAGAGATGAGAGATAACATAGTACCTTAAGAACAACAATCATTCATTACATGGCTTATGTTTCTATATCTTAGAGATCCTTCTTCACCAACCATACAACAGACAAAGACCTCATATCTAAAATACATCAACAGCTCAAAAAATTGAATCAATCCAAAACTAATCTCCAAAGTAACAACCATCCCATTAAAAGATGGGCCAAAGACTTAAAGAGAGTCTTCTCTGAAGAAGAAACAAAAATGGCCTATAGTCACATGAAGAAATGCGCAACATCTCTGGTCATAAAAGAAATGCAAATCAAAACAACTCTAAGATTCCACCTCACTCCAGTTAGAATGGCCAAGATCAGGAAAACGAATGACAACAGATGCTGGAGGGGTTGTGGCCAGGAGGGATCACTACTACACTGTTGGTGGGAGTGCAAACTCGTTCAACCACTATGGAAAGCAGTATGGCAGTTCCTCAAAAGACAAGTCATTCTCTTATTACTCACAAAAAAGTGATTGTTGTGGTAGAGCATTTTTCAAATACTTGCTCTAATCACTCCAAAAGATAAATATAAGCAGGGATAGAGCAATAGTAGAACCTTTTGATTTGGCTTTTAACTCATTCTAGGAAAAATGCATTCTTGGTAATGCAGCAAAGGAAGAATATTTGAAGAGCTTGTTATCTCAGACCCTTTGTTTTTATAACTGTTATTTGTAACCCTTGAAATGAATCAAACAACAGAGGTCACACAATGCTTCCAGCATTCTTTACTTTTCCTTTCAGTTAATTCCTCCTTCTCCTAGAGTTCAAATACATAAGATTTCAGCTTTTCCATAATTTTCAGAATTACACCTAGCATTTTAATACACTGCTAGGAATATAGACTTTTCTCTAGACTCCACTTGTACTTTCTTTAGCTATTTTTCTTTGTCAGTCCTGGGCTTGAGCTCAGGGCCTGAGCACTGTCCATGAACTTTCTCAAGGCTAGAGCTCTACTACTTGAGCCTCAGCACCACTTCTGGATTTTTTTCTATGTATGTGGTACCAAGGAATCAAACCCAGGTCTTTGTGCATGCTAGGCAAACACTGTATCGCTAGGCCAAACTCCCGGCCCCTTTAGCTAATTTCTATTACATTGCATATTTATTGCCAATCCATTCTACCTTAACGTTAACCTATCCTTTACTTTGTGCCCTTAACCTGAAAGCACTTTGGTAGGGATTCGATTGCAGAACTGAGTCATGTCCCTACTTGGAAATGAACGTTCCATTCCTTTGTTTTGACCCTTCTTTTAAGAAATATTTGGTGCGGCAGGGAGCGCAAGCGCGGTGGTGCAGCCTCTGGTGTCTCAGGCAGGATGCCAGCATGGCAGAAAGAGCCCAAGGCGCAGCAGCTGGCCCAGACTGCGGCCAGCACTCTGTCAATTACAAGCCCTCGGCCCTGAAGAGCATCCAGGAGAGGACTACGAGAGCCTGAGCAAATACAAGGAGGCTCTGCTGGGCCAGGTGGCCGTCTCTGCTAACCCCAGCGTCCCCAACGCGGTGGTGACTCGTCCTACCTTGGTGTGCAGCACCTCCCAGGCCCTCTGGAGCTGGACCTGACAAGGGACCTGGAGAGCCTCAAGAAGCAGTCTTTTGTGCTGAAGGAGGGAGTGGAATGAACACCAAATAAAAAATCTCCTCCCGGGTGAACAGAGAGATTGTGTTGGGCATGAAGTCCATACGGCACACACACAGGAAAGGTGTGAGGATGGACAAGACGGAGTACATGGTGGGGAGCTACGAGCCCCGGGTGAGGAGTACGAGTTCCTGACACCCATGGAGGGGGCACCCAAAGCCATACTGACCCGGGGCAGCTACAACGTCAAGTCCCGCTTCACAGACGACAAGACTGACCATCTGTCCTGGGAGTGGAATCTAACCATCAAGAAGGAGTGGAAGGATTGAGCCCTAGCCAAGAGGCGGGCAGGGCGATGGACAGACAGAAGGACAGACGTGCCCCCCTCATGCCCTTCCCCACCACAAACCAAAGCGCTGACAGCGCCCTTCCCTACCGTCACTCCTAACTGGCCCACCTCCAGAGGCTACTCTGCCCTCCAGTCCTGTGAGCTAGCCCCATCAGGCCCCTGTGTCTCTCACTTCACGTTGCTGCTACTGCCTGTGCAGCTAGGAGAATGTCAGATTGCCAAAACTCATGCCTCCATCTCCATCCGGGAGATGGGCATCCTCACCTCTGCTCTGAGTGGGAAGCAATCAGCCCCTTCTCCACAGAGAGTCCAGGAGGGGCAAAGACAGTGGCAGAGCCTTACTTGTCTCACCTAGGCCTCACGGCCTGGAACCTCGTGCCTGGCCTGTCAGTATTTATTGCCTCCATTGTGCCATCCTCTGGGCCAGCGGGCCTGCTGCTCTGCCCTGGCTTTAGGTGCCACTATCCCCAGGCAGGCCCTTCCTGGACCCAGCCAGGACAGTATGGGACCATGTGCACACACAGTTGGGAGATGTTTCCTGTGCATCCCCTCCCTGTTCCCAGTCCCCTGTGGGGTCTGCCAGGTCCAGGCCTTGACAGGTAGACAAGCCTGTCGCTGTTTCTCTTCTGACTGGAAAAAAAAGAAACATAATGGCATATATGCTCCTCTATGAAATTCCTACTAGGCTTATTTCCTTCTGCATCCCACTGTCATGTATATATTCAAATCTCTACTAAGTATCATGTGAAATGAAATTGTTATCCTTTCATGTGATCAGCAAAATCCATTAGGTAATTTTAGCCTGAATTTCTGTCATTTGGTTCAAGTGGCCTGCAGCATACAACCATCCATTGCCAGCTTAGACACTGTTTTAAGAAATATAAATAATTCTATACAGACTATTCATTTAAAAACTGATTTTGCCTGTGATGTGTCTAACACTAAATTCTCTGGCTATATCAATTTAACCAATATACTTTAGACACTAGATATATGCAGGTTTTATTAACTATTCTAGAGATCAAAAGATAAATGGTGTGCAGCACCCATTCTCTTTAAAAAACATATTATATTGTTATTATAAAAGGTGATATACAGGAGGGTTACAGTTACATAAGTAGGATAAAGAGTACATTTCTTTAGGGATAATGCCATCCCTTCCCTCACTCTCTCCCAGTTTTTCCCTTTCATGACCATCCACAACTTGTGCAGTTCATTTTCAACATAGTGTCTAGTGAGTACACGGCTTCACTTGTTCACCCTTTATCCCTCCATGTTTGTGCCTCCCCTTACTTTCCTGAAGACAGATAAACCAACGAATAAGAAACAAAGAAAAGGAAACAAAATAGTAACCAAGACAAAACTTGTTTCCATATTCTTGCTGTACATTTCTATAAATACTATTTTGTATGATCAGGTGTGCATAGGTATTGTGCTCTCATGTTCCTCTCCTACAGGTATCATCCCTTGACCTTGCTGTGTGTGAATGCCTAGAGACCTATATATTTTATCATCTCTTGGTCTAGCTTTCGAATATGAGAGAAAACACATGCTGTGTGTCTCTCTGAACTGGGTTTACCTCACTTGATATGATTTGTTCTAGGTCCATCCATTTTTCCTGCAAATGACATAATCTTATTCTTTCTGATGGCAGGGCAGTGTAAAATTCTTTCTTGCATAGGTACCTACATTTTTTCATCCATTCATCGATTGCAGGGTATCTGTTCTATTTCCATAACTTGGCTATTGTGAATAGATCAGCAATGGGCATGATATGAAAATGTCCTTATGGTACCCTAGCTTGCTGCTCCCATTCTTAGAGAAGTCAGAGTACATGGGAAAAGGTACAGAAAATTAACCATGACTTTATATGATAAGCACTCTAAAAGAGACACCACAAATGTTATGAAGAAGCAGAAAAAGGGGTCAATGAAGTTGACCTTGAGAGAGTGTCTCCTTGTAAGTGCTTTTATGGATAGAAAAGAGGTGTTTATTGTATTTGGTCCTTTAGGATAAAAGGTTGCTCTCTCTGAAAAGGAGAAGAGACAAGAAGTCATATTAAGCACAGACTAGGGAGTTGAAGTGTAAATGTGCATGAGCTATCACTGGGTGACAGGGTCAAGTTGTCTGGCAGGAAAACAAGATGGAATTGCAGGGACGAACCTAAAAGGGCTCTGTATTCCATTATAAAGTACTGAAAAACTATTTGAAAATGTATTAGTTTTCCATTCTGTATAAGAATTTAATACTTAGCTGCTTAAAGTAGCATTTACTTATTGCCTCACAGCTCAGAAATTGATGAGTATGTGTTCACTAGATCTTTTGATTACACTCCCATTAAGATTTCAACCAAGCTATAACTGAGCTACTCAGGAGGCTGAAATCTGAGGATTGCTGTTGGAGTATGAAAGCTGTGAGACTCTTATTTCCAATAAAGTAACCCTCAATACACACACACACACACACACACACACACACACACACACACACCCCTGAAGTGGAGCTTTTATTCCAGTGGTAGATCACTAGTTTTGAACCAAAGAAACTCAGGGACAGTGCCTATATTCTAAAATTCAAATCCCACTTCTGGCACCAAAGAGGAAAAAAAAACACAAGACAGCTCTGGGTGTATTCATCAAGAAAAGTCTGCTAACCAGACAGTTTCATATAAATGGTATAATTTTTTTAAAGTGGCATTTGCCACTTTTGCCATATTCTAGTAGAAGCAAGCCACAGGTTGATCACAGTGACACTCTAAGGGACAGGATTATATTGAGTTGTAACCACCACAGTATAGGGTTCATGAGCATCACCTTAAAGTTTGACAGGAAGAAGGGTTGTCTTTATGTGATGACATACACCACCAACA
Organism: Megascapheus bottae; assembly: GCF_031878675.1. Taxonomy (NCBI): domain Eukaryota; kingdom Metazoa; phylum Chordata; class Mammalia; order Rodentia; family Geomyidae; genus Megascapheus; species Megascapheus bottae. The sequence continues at coordinate 35,540,108 of NC_143509.1, forward strand.
TTTAATAAAGAAAGTAGTCTGCTGTGTGAATGGAGGTTTAAGGTTGTCAGCAACACCTAAATTTATCTCTTTTATGCATTTCCTGTCTTGGAAAGTAACTTTCTATCTAGAGATTAGTTTGTGCTATTTTTTTTCTAAAGAAGAAGAAAGAAAAGAAAAAAAGCCCACGAAGCTTCCTGGGATTCACTAAAATCATCTTCCCCCAGAGAGAAAAAGGAAATGAGTGGACTTTAGAATGACTACAGGTGGGGAATGGGGAGAAGCAGGGTAGGGGATCCATTGTGCTAAGGAATGGGACAAAATTAGATTCTTTTATGGTTCAAGGGTTTAAAATAGCTTTCCTGGAAAGAAAGCAAAGAAAGGGAATGATAGCAGGTCTTTGAGGAATCGGTCCCCAAGACCAGCTCTGACCTGTTGCCCTGCTTAGTCTCCAGCCTCTGGAGGTGGGCTGTGGGCATGAAATGAACAATGCACTGCTGTGAACCGCCATTATTCCCAGCCAGGAAAGGATGGAGAGAGATGAGACCACCAGCTGAAAACCTTGGTTTTACTACTGTTGTTTAAGTATGACCTCGAGGCCAATTTCCAAGCCACCTATGGCTCCTCTAGGCTGTCTTTGTAGATGTATAATGTAGCTGTTCGTTACGCCAGAAAATTATTTTCTCCACAGCCACACCCACATTGCCAGTAAAGCTCACAGTTTCTCAGCTTTTGCTGAACAATTAGAATTACCTTGGAAATATATGGATTTTTACAACATAGATGTTCACTCTTCAGAGGTAGATGATCTGATTCACATCATCAACAGTGGGTGCAAGCATTGGAAAAAATAAAATTATTTGGATGATTCTAATGGGCATCCAGGGTTGAAAAATATGGTGCCATATAATATTGAATATGGCCGTGCGCTGGTGGCTCATGCTAATCCTAGCTACTCAGGAGGCTTAGATCTGAGAATAGTGGTTCAAAGCCAGCCTGGGAAAGAAAGGCTGTGAGACTCTTATCATCAATTAACCACCAGAAATCCAGAAGTGGAGATGTGGCTTAAGTGCTAGAGCGGTAGCCTTGAGCTGAAGAGCTCAGGGACAGAGCTCAGGCCCAGAGTTCAAGCCCCATGACTTAAAAAAAAAAGAAAGAAAAAGGAAGAAAATATTGCATATATAGATGGAGAGGGGTGTAATCAGGGTTTTCTTAGCTTTGCTAGGATTGCTGACAGAGAGAAAAGAAGCTTCACTTTCTCATTTATGAGGCTGCAATGGGGCACCGCTAATCTTTAATTGGGAAAAATTACAAACATGGTGGCTTTGTTGGTTCCATTTTGTGAATGACCAAAGTTGTGCTGGGAAAGGGTAGTGAGACCTCCAGTAATAAATCCATGATCAACAGACTTTTTCAGTCTCCATGATATAAATTCCTATGTTAAGATATCAAACTGATATTATAAGAATACCTGAGAAGTGATGAAGAGATGATCCACGATGGTCAACAGGTGATACATCATTGTATTTCTAGAATACAGATAAGATTCACAATAACCCTAAGAGTAGCAATAAGTGTAAAGTGTCACAATATAATAAGCTGTGAACACTTTCATAATTTTCACAGAAATTGTTTAAGTTCAATCTTATATAAGTAATCTTAAACAGTAATTGTTATTTTTGAATATGTACAGTGGGTTACTGTGACGTTGTATAGGTAGGTTTCAGCATATTACTGTTTGAAATACTTAACTGTCATTTCTGTTTATACAATAAACAAAAATAATTCCTGGGCATTAGTATCATACATAGCTGTGTCTATAAGACCTGAATTGTAGAGGCCTATTATTGTGTGTGTATATGTGCACGTATGTGCCTGTGTGTGTGTGTGTGTGTGTGTGTATGTGTGTGTATGCACACACAGGTGTGCATATGCTTGTGTGTGTGTGCTCCAGTACTTGGCACTGTGCTCTCACTTGACATTTTTACTCAAGGCTAGAGCTCTACCTGTTTAGTTACACCTCATCATCTGGCTTTTTGATGATTTACTGCAGACAATATTCTTTTGGATTTGTCTGCCTGGGCTAGTTTCAGTCCAATAATCTCAGGATTTAGCTTTCTGAGTAGCTAAGATTACAGGTATTAGCCACCATCACCAAGCCTAAATTCTGTCAATTTTTCACCTGTCTAGCACTTAAGATTTAGAGTACATTGCCATGAGCACAATGGACAATTCTTTACCATTGGAAACAACTACTGTATGAAAGGGTAAATTGAATAAGCTATGTGCTGGAGGAAGTCATTTCTTCATGAAACTAGAGAAGGTATAGTGTTTATTGTTAAGAACTTATATTTCAACAAACTCTTTCCATTTGCAGGAAAGGTTTGAGTTTGGCTGAGTACTTTTAGCAAAGACAAGTATTTTAGTTAGTGCTTTCCTGTAGTGAGCTGCTCTTCCTTAGCTCGAAGTTCTCCACTGAATCAGGTATCTCCCTTCCCTCCAGGATCCAGAAATAGAAGTCCCTGTTGCTCTGATATACACTCAACTCATTGCTGTTCAAATGAATACTTGCTCATCTCTTGTTAATGTTCATTCTTTTGGTTTTCCCCTTTGCCCTATGCCCCTTGCCCTGGCAGTCTTCCAGGGTTCATCAGCCCCAGAAAGGACTCTGAAGACCTTTCTCTGTTCATCTCTATGTCCTGCTCTAAGACAGGTCACAGGCTGCTTGTGCTTCCATTGTTACTGCTAACGGGAGCTTAATGTAATAGACAAAATCTCATTGGCTTAATCACTTACATGTCTAGAATTCCTCCTTTATCCTTTCCTAAGTTTGAGGTACAAGTAGTCCTTTGAATGGTGCCGGGGCCAGCCGGCAGCAAACCAGGGTTCACAGATTGGGGTTCCTGAAATAGGGGGCAAGGACTAGGAAAAAATAGAAGAGAGGCAGACACACCGGATCCGGTGTGTCTGCAGCCCAAGTAAAGACTGCCTAGTTTATTCAATTCCAGCTTCTCCCTTCTTGAAACCAGGGAACTTCCAACTGTTACATTCATATGGTAAATCTCAGGTAATTTAAACAGAATAAGGCCATAAAACAATAGGACAATAAAGCCATGGTCTGATGCAAATCAAGGTACAATTTGATTCTACTCTGGCTCCCAACAGAATGGTACATTATCTTTGATTTTTCCATGATGTATTTATTCCTCTTTCCTATCTCTGGAGACTGTCCCCTATGCATTACAGATATATAAGCTACTTTATTTAAGCAGACTCTTTTTCTTTATGTGTGTGTGGACCTGGAACTTGAATTTGGGGCCTGAGTGCTGTCAATGAGTGTACAAAGCTAACACTTTACTATTTGATACACAGATCCATTTCCAGGTATTTAGTAGTTAATTGGAGATAAGGACTCCAATTAATTTTTGGTGGTTAATTGGATATAGGTCTGCAATTAACTTTCCTGGATAGACTGACCTTGAGTAGCTGAGTAGCTAGGATTGCAGGTGTGAGCTGCCGCACTTGTAATTCTTTTTTATTGTATTTAATAGAAGGGTTACATTATATTCACCAGATAAAGGTGTATTACTTCACATATATTGATGTTCTTTCTAATGTAGTGGTCCCCATTTCCCTCACCCCACCCCTCATCTTGTTTTCCCCCCTTCCCTATCCGATTTCAAATAACCAAATAAGCATATATAAAATATATCAAATAACAAGGTGAAATACTGCAACAATATGAGATAACCAAAAGACAGCACAAGACATGAGAGATAACAAGGTACATTAAGGACAACAATCACTCATTGTGTGGCTTTTGTCTCTATATCCTGGAGGTCCTTTCATTTAGTGTCATACTACATGGCCTTATGTATCTAGGTTTTGTTCTCTTGTAACTCTGCTAGGACAGTCCAAGGTTTCTACTGATTATGAGAACTGCGGGAAACCATCGAGCCTATGTTCCTTTGAGTCTGGTTTATTTCACTTAATATGATTTTTTCTAAGTCTTTCTATTTCCTTACAAAAGGGGCAATGTCGTTCTTTCTGACAGCAGCATAGAATTCCATTGTGCATAAATACCACATCTTGTTGATCCACTCATCAACTGAGGGGCATCTGGGTTGGTTCCATATCTTTGCTATGGTAAATAGTCCAGCACTGTTTCTAATGCAAAAGTTGGGTGAGATTTCAGACCAAGATGGCCATCGAATAAAATTGAATCTCCACTGGCTCACAATCTGTTTCTTTTTAATTAATTATATATGTGAGAGAAATGGTGTTAAAAATATCACAGGACTGTTGGGTACTAATGTCTCACACCTGTCATACTAGCTATTCAGGAGGCAGAGAACTGAGGATCATGGATCAAAGGCCATCCCAGGCAAGAAGTTCCCTGCAACTTTTATCTCCAATTAACCACAGGAAACTAGAAGTCGCGGTGTGGCTCAAAGTGGTAAAGTGATAACCTTGAGCTGAAGAGGTCAGGGTCAGCACCCAGGCTCCAGAGTTCAAGCCCCATGATCACAGAAAACAAAACAAAACAAAACAAAAAACAGAACTGAAGTAATCTTTAGAATAATGATGCACTGTAATAACCATGCAGTGAAGGTTAGCTTTTCTTGCCCTTATTAATAGATAATTGCCAAATCAGCAAAAAGGAAAAAAGTAAGACATACAACACATTATATCATGTTAAATTCATTATTTGTTCAATGTCTTACCTACCAATGGTTTTCAGCAAATATAAATATGCTGAAACATGAATTTGGCAATCTTATTCAAAGTAATAGCATAAATTAAGATCCAATTTTGTGTTACTTAAAAACTGTTTGTTGAGAATATTTTTTCTTCACTATCTAAAGTTAAATTCAGAGCCTCTTCAATCTTCATGCTGATAGGATTCTCTAAAGCCGAATGTGCTTTACAATTCATGCCAAGTGTCACTTTTTGCTGTCATTCCATTTGCCTTTGGAAGTGGCTCTCACCCCTCCCTGATGTGGGAAATCCTTAGGTTTGATATAGCTTGAGACCAAAAAGAAAGGATGTGTCATTTCTCTTTAAAGATATAAACCAAAAAGTGAGAGGCCCTAAGGAGGTGAAGTATCAGCCTTTTTGCTCTTAGCTTAAGCATGGTTTTGATTTCTGAGAAACTTAGAGACAGATCATTAATCTAGGGTTTGGGAAAGTGGAGTTATGAAATCCCTATATATTAGTTGCCTTTGTCTAGAATACTAGAAAATGCAGCATTAATTTTTCTCTGAAAATTTGCAAAGGGTAGTTAAAGAAAGAGTAACCTGTCTCTGAGTCTGAATTAATCTATAAATATGCATAAGTCATTTTTACAATTTTATTTCTGTTACTTTTTATTAAGTTATTGTTTCTTCAATTGATTAGAAAAGTTTGCCTTAAAACTACTGATTTTTATTTTCACCTTTTTTCCTTTTTAGTGGTCTACTTTTTCTCCTTAGAAGCAGTAGAGGCATTTGCACTGCTATATGAGAAATGGTTACCTATGCTGAGAATATAACCCACCTATAACTCACCAGTTTAAAAAAATCATGCTATGAAATCCCATTAGGCTCAATAGCTCAACTTTCATTTTTTGTAAGTAATAATTTCCAAAATATAAACTGCCAGAGTAAAAAAAACTGAATTGATGGGAATTATATGTCTTTCCAAAATAAAACAATGTATGTTATGAAGTTAAGAATTCAAAAGCAGCTGGGAGTGTGGCCTAGTGGTGAAGTGCTTGACACCAAGCATGAAGCCCTGGGTTCAATTCATTGGTATCACATATACTGAAAAAGCCAGAAGTGGTTCTGTGGCTCAAGTGGTAGAGCACAACCAGCCTTGAGATAGCTCATGAACCATGCCCAGGCCCTGAGTTCAAGCCCAAGTACTGGCAAAAAAAGTCAGAAGTAAGACAGGAAGTGTGGCTCAAAATTTCAAGGTATGGAAATCTGTGAATTGAGGTTCAAGTTCAGTCAGACTTCTCAATCAATGGCTAGCTCTGGTTGTGGAGGCTTATTACACCAGCACAATGCATTTGGGCAATGAGAGCATCTGCCATCTGCAGGGATGTAAGGATTCATAAGTAAGAAAATCATAGTCCAGGAAAACACACACTTAAAGCTCTTAAGAGCTTTATCTTGTGTGATTGTTGTACTTAATGTACTATGTTTTTTTTCTCTCTTATTTTTGCCCTTATGGTTAATCTCATATTGTTACTGTATCTGACTTTGTTACCTGGTATATTGTATATATGTTCTTTTAAACATTTTTATTGTAATTAATAGGTTTATATTATATTCGCCCGATAGAAGATACATTACTTAACAATCATTGCTACCCCTTCTCATGTTTTTGTCCACATTTCCTTCCCCCCCACCCCCTGCCTGCAACTTGTTTTCCCCCTTCCCTATCCTATTTCAAATAAGCATATATAAAATATATCAGGTAACAAGGTAAGATGAGAAATAACATTTTTATTTTAAATAGGAAAGGGAAGGAAGGGGGAAAAACAAGATGATTGAGAGGAGGTGGGGAGAAGGAAATGGGGACAAAAACATGAGAAGGGGTATCAATGTGTGAGAAGTAATGCACCTACTACCTGGCGAATGTAACCGTAACCCTTCTATACATTATCCCGACAAATTCCTTTATCATTACTGTTTCGTAAGAATCGCATGACCTAAAGGTGCATCGTGTTTTCTTCAGATGCAGGCAGAACAAAGAGTAATATAAAGGAATTGTCAGATAATCAATGGAAAATATATTGAAGGAGATATGCACATTCGAGGTTTGCATCTTGTCATCAAACCTATTATACAAGCAGTGAATATTTTGATACTTTGTTTCTTTGCTCTCAGAAAATGATTACTCCTGGTAATAATTCCTGTATTAAAATTATGTCAGGAAAATAACAAGATAAAAAGCAACCATCGAATAAATTTAGGATTTTTTTTTACTATCTCTGCAGAGTTATTTGACTTCTCTCTGCTTTTTTATCACCCATATTAGATATGGAAAATGTTTGCTTTGATCTTAAGAGAAGAAAGATAATGCAAATATTCTGATTTCATCAGCTTTGTAATATTATTTTATATATTCTCTCTTAGGTATGTTAGTCTTGCACTCTGACTAAAACTCTAGTCATAAAAAAAAATACCCTCTAGTCAAAACAACTAGCTGACTATGCACAAGTTATACACTTCTCAGGAATTGTCCATGAAGTTCAACCTCCTTAAGTATTAAGTTTCAGTACCTGTGTAGAACATTTTCCTTTTGGAATCCTAAATTTACACTTAAAACTTTTGCAATTGAACTTGCTTTCTCTTACCTTTTCCTCTCATCAGTATATTGGCAAGGTGCTAAAGGCACCTATTTTTCAAATCTGAAAAATTTTATTCAAATCTGAGAAATGAGAAAATGGAGACTGGTAAACTTTTCAAAGCCATTTCAGGAAGCCCTAGGAAACACTAGAGGATGTAGCAAATATGTGCATGAAAGCATTTGGATTCATAGCATGCCACAGCATTAATGAGCACGAGCATTGCCTTTGATTGTGGAAAGGCAAAGGAGACTTGTTAGAAAACATGCACTTGCACAAATGAGCCAGGAACACTCATCTGCCCAGAGAGACACCTGGAATTAATTTCTGCTCTCTTAACAGATAAATGGGATACATGTCAAAAGGTTAGAATTTGGGGCAGATTTTCCCAGTTTTGCCAACTTTCATGTTGCCTAAAGCAATGCTTCCAGATAGATCTTTTAATTGCCTAAATATTAGCTGCAAGCTGTCATCTTGTGGATAAAAGCTGTTATTTAGTGGTTTGGATACTTGGCAATTTTACCTCTGTCTCCAGTGAACTTAAAATTAATTAATATTTTAATACAAGGAAGAAAGCTTAGTTAGCTAAACTTCTTGAATCAAAGACTTCCTATCTAATATATAACTCTAGGAGTCATTCGATCCCCTTTCCTTTCTTTTTTTTTCTTTTTAAAAATTTTTTATTGGAATTAATAGAAGGGCTACAGTTATATTCTTCAGATACAAGATGCATTACTCCATACACATTGATACCCCTTCTCATGTTTTTGTCCCCATTTCCCTTCCCCCACTCTCTCCCCTCATCTCCAGAACATTCTTTAGTTCTTTTTTTTTCTTTTTTTTATTGTAATTAGTAAAAGGGTTACATGATATTTGCCAGATAGAAGGTGCATTAATTCACATACATTGATAACCTTTCACATGTCTTGGTACGCATTTCCCTCCCTCCCCCACACCCCCAACCCGTCTTGGTTTTCCCCCCTTCCCTATCAAATTTCAAATATCCAAATACAAATAAATTCAATATATCAGATAACAAAGTGAGATACTATACCAATATGAGATAACCAAGGGACAGCAAAGGAGATGAGAGACAACATAGTACATTAAGGACAACAATCATTCATTATATGGCTTTTGTTTCAATGTGTTGGAGGTCCTTTCAATTAGCTTCACATTATATGGCCTTATGTATCAAGATTTTGCTCTATTGCAGATCTCTGCTAGTAGAGCCCAAAGTTTCTACTGATTGTGACAAATGAGGGAAACCATTGAGCCTAAGTTCCTTTGAGTCTGGCTTACTTCACTTAATATGATTTTTTCTAAGTCTTTCCATTTCCTAACAAATGGGGCGATGTCATTCTTTCTGACAGCAGCATAGAATTCCATTGTGTACAAATACCACAACTTGTTCATCCAGTCATCAACTGAGGGACATCTAGGTTGGTTCCATATCTTTGCTATGGTGAATAGTGCTGCAATGAACATTGTTGTGCTAGTGGGTTTAGTATGTCCTTGTTTCTAGTTGGTTGGGTAAATGCCAAGTAGTGGAATTGCTGGGTCATAGGGGAGTTCTATGTTTAGCCTTTTGAGGCACTGCCACACTGCTTTCCATAGTGGTTGAATGAGTTTGCACTCCCACCAACAGTGTAGTAGTGATCCCTCCTGGCCACATCCCCTCCAGCATCTGTTGTCATTCATTTTCCTGATCCTGGCCATTCTAACTGGAGTGAGGTGGAATCTTAGAGTTGTTTTGATTTGCATTTCTTTTATGACCAGAGATGTTGAGCAATTCTTCATGTGTCTATAGGCCATTTTTGTTTCTTCTTCAGAGAAGACTCTCTTTAAGTCTTTGGCCCATTTTTTAATGGAATGGTTGTTACTTTGGAGGTTAGTTTTGGAGTGATTCAATTTTTTGAGTTGTTGATATATTTTAGATATGAGGCTTTTGTCCGTTGTTTGGTTGGTGAAGATCTTCTCCCACTATGTAGGCTTCCTGATTAGTTTACTAGCTATGTCCTTTGCCATACAAAAGCTCTGCACTTTAATGCAGTCCCACTTAGCCAGCCTTTCTCTGATTTGTTGTGATTCTTGGTCCTTATTAAGAAAGTTTCGACCTGTGCCAAGGAGGCCTAGTGTATCTCCTATTCCTTCCTGTAAAATTTTCAGTGTGTCAGCTTTTACCTCCAGGTCTTTGATCCATTTGGAGTTAATTCTAGTGCAAGGTGACAAAGAAGGATCCAGCTTTAGTTTTCTGCAGGTGCTTAACCAGTTCTGCCAGCACAACTTGTTGAAGAGGCTGTCTTTCTTCCATTCTATTTTTTTGGCTCCCTTGTCAAAGATTAGGTGGCCATAGGTCTGTGGTTTAATATCTGGGTCCTCAGTTCTATTCCATTGGTCTTCAGGCCTGTTCCTGTGCCAGTACCAAGCTGTTTTGAGAATTATAGCTCTGTAATAGAGTCTAAAGTTTGGAATTGAAGTTCCTCCAGCACTGTTCTTTCTGCTAAGAAGTGTTTTTGCTATACGGGGTCTTTTATTATTCCATATGAAATTTTGGATTGCCTCTTCTATTTCTTTAAAGAATGACATTGGGATGTTGATGGGTATTGCATTGAATTTGTAGATAGCTCTTGGCAAGATTGTCATTTTCTCAATGTTGATTCTTCCAATCCAGGAGCATGGGAGGTTTTTCCATTTCCTTAGTTCTGCTTTAATTTCCTTTTTTAGGGTTTTAAAGTTTTTGTCAAAAAGGTCCTTTACATTCTTAGTTAAGCTAATTCCTAGGTACTTTAGGATCATTATGTCTTCCTGGAGGAAAGATCCCTTTAATAGTATGTAGTAACCTTTTTTTCTTTTCTTACTAATTTTGGTTTGAAGTCTATTTTGTCTGATATGAGGATGGCAACTCCAGCCTGTTTATGGGGGCCGTTAGCTTGATAGAGTTTATTCCAACCTCTCACTTTCAAAAGATGATTGTTTTTTTGGGTAAGATGTGTCTCTTGAAGACAGCAGAACGATGGATCTTGCTTTTTGATCCAACTAGACAGCCTATGCCGTTTAATTGGAGAGTTAAGTCCATTGATATTGAGAGTTAGGATTGAGATATTTATTAGGTCCTACCATTTTTAAAAGCTTTTATTTGGGCCTGTGTCTTGACAGTTCTTGTGGTACTTAGATGGTATGCTGTTTAGGTGCCATTTCTTTCCCTATATTGCATTTATTTTGGTTTTCTATGTATAGAACATCTTTGAGAATTCTCTGTAGTGTTGGTTTTGTTGCGACATATTGTTGCAGCTTTTCTCTGGAATGGAATGTTTTTATTGTTCCCTCAGTTATGAATGAGAGCTTAGCTGCATACAGTATTCTTGGTTGGTAGTTATTTGACTTAAGGGCATGACATATATGCTTCCAGTCACTTCTTGCTTGCATGGTCTCTGCTGAGAAATCTGGGGTTATTCTGATTGGTTTTCCTTTATAGGTTACTGAACCCTTTTCCCTGGCTGCCTTTAGGATCCTTTTTTTGGTTTCTATTGATCCAGTTCAGATTACGATGTGACGGTGGGATGTTCTTTTCTGGTCAGGTCTGTTTGGGGTTCTAAAAGCTTCTTGTATCTGGATGGGTCTGCCCTTCTGGATATTTGGGAAATTCTCTGAGATGATTCCCTAAAGTATATTTCCAATACCATTGACCTCTTTCTCCATGCCCTCCTCAATACCAATTAGCCTTAAATTAGGCTTCCTAATTGTATCTTGGACCTCCTGAAGCGCTCTCTCATTTTCTAGATTTGAATTGACTCATTTTCTGTTCTTTCTCTATAATAACTAAATTATCTTCAGCCCCGGAAATTCTCTCCTCTGCATTGTCTAACCTGCTATCAAAGCTATCTACTTTATTTTTCATCTCCCTTGCTACTAATTGCTCATTTTTGATGCCTTGCATCTCTTCTTTTAGATCATGTATGGATTTCTTTAGCTCCTTGATTTCCATTTGAGTGGTTAGCTCAGTAGCTTTATTTTCTTTGAACATTTGCTGGAGTTGGGTCACCTTTTTATTTGTGGATTCTATGAATTCATCCATCTTTCTTTGAACAACCTTTATTATGGCCTCCTTTATGGCTTCTTCTTTTTCACTTATCACCTTGTTTATGGTTTCCTCTTGTTCAGCTATGGCTTCCTCCCTTATCTCTTTCTTTATATTTTCACATTTTTCATTAATGATGTTTATCAATTGCATTTGTACAGCACTTGGAAGACTCTCCTCTAGGTTTGCCAGTGACTGTTCCATTGGCTGTTTATATTGGGTGGGGGGGTGGGAGATGTTGTTTCTTGATTTGACATTTTTCTTGAGTTTCTTGTTCTGCCCATTTGAAAATGGGAGCAAGATTAATACTAAACATGATTATAGTTTTTCAGATATAACCAACCTAGACCTCTGTTGCTGGCAGACACTGGATGTTCACAAGTTTTGATTGTTGTTATCACTCTTTCTTTTTGTGCAGTTACCGACTATTCTAATAATTCACTGATTAGCGATTTATATCCAAAACAATAAGCCTCTCAATCCAATCTCTATAGTCTTTAAGTCCCTCTGAGCCTAGAGAATAATTAAACACCTAGATATACAATGTTGCTCAACAGCCATCAAGTGTAGATCCATGCAGTAGAAGGGTTGAAAGAGGAGCAGAGGTCCAGAGATAGAAAAATAGAATGAGAGAGGTCAGGGGGTAAGTAGGTAGCGTATTTGAGTACAAAGTTTGGAAAGTATTAGAATAAAACTTATGTGTTGCTGCGCGACTAGCTCTCAGCCCAACCAGTGGCCTCACAGTGGACCATGGGATGGATCTGCGAGCTTCCGTCTGAGCGTGGTTGTCGGACGTTTTCCTGTGCTGCTTCCAGGGGCGGCCCCAAGCCAAGGGTCTGGGGATTGAGAGTTTCAGGACCTCTCAGCAGGACCAGCAGGAGACCCCTCTGTTCCCAGGGGCGGGGCCCAGCTGGGGACGTGGGCTCCAAGGGCAGAGCCACGCCTTTTTGGTTCTCAGAAGGGGAGCTTGGCTGCTGGTCGGCCCTTCAGATCCCTGCTGTGTTTCCACTGCTTTGTCAGAGTCTGTGACTGTGGGGGGGGCCCTCGGTGGTGTCTTGCTCAGGATTCCCAGCTGGAGGATGCCCCGCTCAAGAATTGAGGGGGGGGGGGCAGATGCAGGCTCCTATTTTCCCGCACCCCCTACCCACTGTTGTAAGGCAGGGTCCCAACGCCCTCCACTCTCCAGATCCAGTGGCTTGGGAGAGGAGCCTGGTGGGCGGGTGGGAGCTGGGACAGCTCCGCCTCCCCTGGTGGGCTGCTGAGTCTTAGGGTCCGCCTGCTTTTCAGTTTCCAGTCAGAGGGCTGGGGGTTGAGCCCGTTGGGTGGGTGGGAGTTGGGACAGCCCCGCCTCCCTTGGTGGAGTGCTGGGTCTTATGGGTAGCCCACCTGTCAATCTCCAGTCAATGGCCTGAGGGAGGGGGCTGTTGAGGGAAGGGACAGGATTCTAAATTCCTTGCCCCCCTGCTCCCGCCAGTCTTTCTCGGGCGGTGTGTTGGGGTCTGAGTTAAGTTGTATTGCTTGGCACCTGCTCTGCTTTCCTGATGTGTTTGGGGACGCGCTGTATTACTCACGCCTCTGCGTCCGTCTGCGGGTGCTCCACGTCCGTCTGCGGGTGCTCCACGGTGGTGGGTAGTCTTTCACTCCCCTCAGGTCTCCGCGGCCGCCTGTGTTCTGCGTCTGGGTTCCGCTGCTTGCTGTTCTGGTTCCGCGTCTGGGTTCCGCTGCTTCCGCTGTTCGCTGGCCGGTTCTGTGCTGGTTTCTGCAGCTGTTGGGTTCCCAGCCTGGTGCCCTCCACTGCCGCCGCTTTTCGTGGATTAGAGCCGGTGTGCGCCACGGCTTTCCCCGCGTGGAGCGGGCACCCGCTCAAGCCGCTTTTCGCGGCTTGGTCCGGCGCCAGCTGTGGCTTTCCGCGGTTTTCCGCGGCTTTCTGCGGCTTTGGGCGAGAGGTGGGGGAGGGGTCCTCGTGTTCTGAATTCTTTGAGAAAGTTGGATGTGAGCTTTATCTGGATTTCTTTTCCAATTTGAGTCCTTCTCCGTTGCTTTTTGAGTTTGTTGTTGTGGATTTCTTTAGGTAGTTGGCTCGTGGGACTCCCTGGTTCTCTCTTTTTGTCAGAGAAAGCTGGGCAGTGTCCCTATTGTCTCGGCGCCATCTTCCTTCCCCTCCATTTCCTTTCTTTTCCTCTATTTGCACCCTTACATATATCCACCCTTAGCTGCTTTTTTACTACCAACATAGGATCTATATAAATACCATTTATATTAACAAACATTTTTTAAACCATTATTAACCACCTTTAAAACACATGTGGAATAGGCACCAGTGGCTCGTGCCTGTATTCCTATTCTAGAGGTTCATATGTGAGGATCACGATTCAAAGCCAGCCTGGGTAGAAAAGTCTCCATGAGACTCATATCTCCAATTAACTATTCAAAAAATGGTACTGTGGCTCAAAGTAAATTCTCAGGCCTCTCTCTTCTTTCTATACTCTCCTGGACATTACAACCATAAAAACTGCAGAATAGCTTGCATTTACTTCTACTTGTTTCTCTGAATTTCATATTTTGCATATTCAGCTACTTACTTGAATGTATCACTTACCTATTTAGCAGCTATATCATGCACACAATCCAGGCTGGGCATGGTAGCACATGACTGTAATCCCAGCTAAACAGATAGGAAGATGGCAGTCTGAGTTTCAGTTTATATCTAAAAAATAAATTTAGTGTAAAATGGCATTAGGAGAAAGTCACAAGTAGTAAAGTGTTCACGTAGATACAGAACTAATCTAAATTTACCTCGACCTAACTGCTTCTCTTGGGTATAGGGACAGCTACTTCAAAGAATCCTCCACTCTGAAGGGTTGAGAACAGTGTTGAAGAAGGAGTAGAGGGGACAGAAGGAAATCGAAGCTTTCTCAGATCCCTTCCTCACCCTCCACAGTCTCTATTCCCCAAGCCCAGATTCACTGGCTCCTGGTCTGTGCCCTGCACAGGGTAGGACTTTAGTAACTATGTTGCAAACATATGAAACATCTCATCCAATCCCCATTAACCTTTTCTGTAGGTAAATACTCCTTTTCTTTTTCTTTTTTGCTTCATATTTTATTGTAATTAATAGAGGGGTTACAGTTATATTAGCCAGATAGAAGGAGAATTACTTTACACATATTGATAACCCTTCTCATGTTTTTGTCCCCATTTCCCTCCCCCATCCCTCCCCTCATCTTGTTTTCCCCCCTTCCCTATTCTATTTCAAATAAAAAAATAAACATATACACAATATATCAGATAAAAAGGTAAGATACTGTAACAATATGAGAATAACCAAGGGACAACAAGAGATGAAAAATAACATAGTACATTAAGAACAACAATCGCACATCATATAGCTCTTGTTTCTATATTCTGGAAGTCCTTTCATTTAGCCTCATCCTATATGGCCTTATGTATCTTGGTTTTGCCCTATTGTAAACCTCTGCTAGGAGAGTCTCATACTAATTATTGCAAGTGAGGGAAACCATTGAGTCTCTATTCCTTTGGGTTTGGCTTACTTCACTTAATATGATTTTATATAGAGATTCTCAGTACTGTCATAGATGCAATGAGAACTGAAACTTACATAAGATGAAGAACTGGATTACATCAACATTGAATAATATTAAACATGAAGTAAAATACTCACTACTACAAATTTGTCCAGGTAATATAATTATCTGACTTCATGTGTCAGCGAAATGAGTGTCAGAGTGATTTCCTGCTTGTCAATAATGAATTGAATTAGAGTTTGAGTGCAAATGAACTCAAAACTCCATGTTTTAGACTCTCAGCCTCAATGGGAACCAGTGGCTCACACCTGTAGCTTTTGCTGATCAGGAGCTGAGGATCCCATTGAAAGGCATTGAACGCAGGAAATGCTGTGATACTCTGAACTCCAATTATCCAGCAAAAAGCCAGAAGTGGAGAGTACTACTCTTGAACCAAAAATAAAAATGCCTTAAAAGATAAGGGACCCTGTGTTCCCACACCCTGTGTTCAAGTCCCAGTACCAGCACACACACACAAATTCCAGATGCATGTTGGGTCCTGGTGGCTCACTCCTATAAACCTAGCTACTCAGAAGGCTAAGATCTGAGGATCTTGGTGCCAAAGCCAACGTAGGCAGCAGAATCTGTGGAACACTTACCTCCTACTAACCACCAGAATGCTGGAAGTGGAGCTATGGCTCCAGGTGGAAGAGGGCCAGCCTTGAGTAGAAAAGATCAAGGATAGCACACCCATAGGCCCCAAATTCAGGCCCCACGACCAACAAAATAAAAAAGAATTCCAAATGCCAGGTCTATGTCATCATAGCACACTGGAAAAATTAATACATTTATGAAAGTTAATGAGATTACAGGAAAGTATATAATTAATTGAATTTGGAATAAACTAATATACAGACACCAGATTTTAAAGTATCCAAACATGGATTAGATTCTCTATATATCATTAGATATATATTAAATTAAGCAAATTGTGAAATTAAGGAAATGACCATCTTTTTATGCTTTGTGTTTATTTTTATGTAAAATAATACACGCTTCCCAAAGACATTCTGAAATACAAAAAGGCAGGTGTGAGCGTCTGGTGAACAACCAGAATGTGGGTATATCAACTTTCTTCTTCTGCTCTGCAATCAACAGTGTTAGTACTAATCAAATCCTCCAGGTTTCTGTGTTCAGTGAGTAGCGAAAATTAAGGTCAATAGCATATATTATACTTTAATTATTAAGTGTTCCCTGGACAGTCAATAGTTGACTTTACATAAAGTAAAAATTTGAAACTTCTGGTGGGAATTATATTCTAGTCTTTTCTAATAATTAAAAATGGTTAACCCTTGTATTTCCTGTTTCATTTTTCACTAAGGCAGAGAAGGTTTAAAAGTTGAATTCCACTAAGGACTCTTTCACTTTAAATATTTATTAATACCAAATGTCATTTTAGATGCATACTTTTAAGTATATATGTGCTATTGTAATAATTAGTTTATGACTATCAAAATGACATTACCTTACAAAAAGTAATATTTAATATTAAATACACTTAGTCATTTAGTATAAAACACTGAAATATATTTACTGAATATGCATAATCTATATTGCACAAAGATATGCAGCTAGCCACACACTAATGTGCTTGATAAATGTAGATTTCACTATAAAATGGAAAATTTTTAGTTAAAGACAGTGTTTTTGTGTATTAACTTATTTCATCATTACTTAGCTTTAGTTTTTTTGTTTTATCTTATTTGTTCAGCAGTAACTAGTTATATCCTAGGAACGCTTTGTATGAAATATAACTATGCATTTTTAAATTTTAATTTTATTTGTAATACAATATTTTTAAAACACCTGGATAAACTTGGTGTTGTAAGCATATTTTTAATAGGACTGAGAAAGTCTTTGCATATGAATGGCAGTTCCAGATACTATGCTATACAACAGAGATACATATATGAATCAATTATGCCTCCTTATAATCCAAGCTATTCAGGAGGCTGGATCTGCACAGACAGTCAAATCTGAGAAATTTTCGAAATAATCAGAGGAGGGCAGGCGGGAAGAAGGGAGGGAGAGAGAGAGAGAGAGAGAGAGAGAGAGAGAGAGAGAGAGAGAGAGAGAGAGAGAGAGAGAGAGAGAGAGAGAGAGAAGGGGGGAGGGGCGATCTCAATCTGGTGCTATTCCACAGTAAAAATTTCCTCCTAACTCTTCATTGAGAATATTCTGTTAATTTTGGTAAGGTGTATCCAATATGGGAAAGAAGAGAGACCAATCCTATATTCACTATACTCACAAGTAAAAGTATTGCTCTGTCCTCCCTCAGGAAAGTGGCACATAATGGGCAGTGAAGATGTGTTATTCGAATGGTGTGCAGTGTGGCAAATTACATGGGTGTAGAATTTTATAAATGGCTGGGGAAGGTGGTAACACACAATTTTTCCCTGGCAAACAACATGTGGCCTGTCTCTATCATTTCTAGCTAAATAACTATAAAATCCTCATACAATGCTACAGAAAATCGAGAACATATACCCCATTTCAAGTTTATATAGTCTTTTCTCAGGCACTGTAAAATTTATGTTTTATCATATTTCCAAGAAGTACAGATATATTTCATTTTGTATAGTTTTCATTATTCTCTGAGATTCCAGAATGTAATGTGCATTCGTGGGAGTATGAGAAACATGACTGTAGGTTACAAATTAGTAGTGGGGGAGGAGCCAACCTCCTCTTTGTCAAATCTCTACTTGGCTTTCAGTAAGGCTACAGTGGAAGAAAAAACCTGTTACCATTAACCTATCATTTCTAGCAAATGAGAGAAAAACAACAACAACAATAACAACAGAGAGCAAAGTTGGTATAGGAGACCCAGAAGGGGAAGAACAGACTTTTCCTTTTCTTTTCTTTTTTTTTCTTCTATTTCCTTTCTCTAGGTATGAGATTGGAAATCCCACTCAGTACCTGCATCCCCTTTCACTCATTGGCTAGAGCTCTACCAGCTGATTCACATGTGCAGCATTTAGGACTGCTTATTTTTATTCTTTCCTTTGGGAATGAAGAACTTTTATGTCCTACTTTTAAAAGGATTTCAGGGCAAAATATTGACAATGAAGCATTAACAAACGACATCCATAGGAACTGCTATTATTTTAAAAGTTTCACAGTGTAAAAGTTAGAATTACGTGTGTATGTACACATAAATACATACGTGTGATTACCTACATATATCACTAATAAAAATGAAGCTGGCCAAGAAAAATTGAGCCACCTGTGTATTTTTAAATTTATAGCAAAGCTCATTAAAATCCACAAATGAATTAGCAGAATTTGGGTTAGAGGGCATTTAAAACATTACCTAATCCTCTTAGCTGTTAAAGTTTCTTATTCAGTTTATATCCCCTTAAGTGAACTATCTGGTCTACAATACATGGTTATTAAAATAATAGTATATAAATATTAATATTTTAGAAGCAAATTTTCTTCCCTTTCAGAAATGTAAATCCATTCCTGTAGGTATGAATTTGAAAGAGGAAAAGTCAGACTATTTCTTCCCTTAGATCTTAAAACCTGTCTTTTTGCAGATCAACAGAACAGTGCCTTGTTATCATTGTGAGTATTTGACCATTTGTTCAGATTTTCCAAAAAACCCAATATTTTCTATGTGTTACCTCAAAGACAACAGCTTTTGATAATAAAAGTCACTTGGCAAATTACTCACAACAGGTGTGTTCATTACCTTCCCATTTTAATTGTTTAGCCATTTCTGGCTCAGACTGTTCCTTTGAGGGAAATTAGTAATATTGCTCCATACCTGCACAGCCATATTCCTCTGTCACTTGTCCACTTAAGTTAGCACAAATTAAAAGTCCCTTTTGCAAGGAAAAATTCAATTATGGAAATTTCTTATAGATTAACAACAAATACATATGAGCCACGTACAAGAGGACACTAAGGATATTGGTCTTAGAATAAATATCTAAAGTTTGGAGAATCAAAAAATTAAAACAAAAATATTTTGCAATTTTTATCTGAATTAGTTGCTAAATAATTTAAATTACACACATACATACAATATACTCAGACATATTCGGATTTAATTGTTTTGTATAAGTACTTATCTGAAACCCAATCTAAGAAGTTACCCAGATACTAGGAGAGTCATTTGTGTTTTACTTAGACAGATTCTTACATAGGTTAAGAATTTTCTGAAGTTTAATATAGGACACTTAATATAGGGCCATTCTAATTAAGAAAATCAGGGTACACTCCACAAATGTCCTGATAAAAGGAAGTATACCTCTCCTTTCTCAACTTTTGTATCTGTAGCTCATAGCAGGACATGCGTTTAGTATATCCAGTACGATCCATATCCATTTTATCAAGGAGAGATGCTCTGTATACTGACCATCTTCAGCAAGTATCAGGATGTCTTGAGCATGAAAAATCTTATGCACTGAGGTATGTACATGTCAGACTAGCTTAAGCATAAGCTTGAAGGATAAAAATTTTAAACAAAAGGCATTCTGAGAGCCTTGGTTTCCAACTTATAAAATTCCTATTAATATAATTTTCCTCTTAGGTTTAAAACTCTAAATGAGTTTTGGAAATAGTATTTTTTTCATATATTTTTATTGTAATTAATAGAAGGGTGACATTATATTCACCAGATAGAACGTGCATTAATTCACATACATTGATCCCCTTTCTCATGTCTTGGTCCCCATTTCCCTCCCCCCACCCCTACCCCACATCTTGTTTTCCCCACTTCTCTATCCAATTTCAAATATCCAAATACAAATATATCCAATATATCAGATAACAAAGTGAGATATTGTAACAATATGAGATAACCAAGGGACAGCAAAAGAGATGAGAGATAACAAAGTACATTATGGACAACAATCACTCATTATATGGCTTTTGTTTCTATATCCTGGAGGTCCTTTCATTTAGCATCATACTATATGGCCTTATGTATCTAGGTTTTGTTCTATTGTAAATCTCTGCTATGAGAGCCCAAGGTTTCTACTGATTATGACAAATGAGTGAAACCATTGAGCCTATGTTCCTTTGAGTCTGGCTTACTTCATTTAAAATGATTTTTTCTAAGTCTTTCCATTTCCTAATAAATAGGGCAATTTCATTCTTTCTGACAGCAGCATAGAATTCCATTGTGTACAAATACCACATCTTGTTGATCCACTTATCAACTTAGGGACATCTGGGTTGGTTCCATATCTTTGCTATGGTAAATAGTGCTGTGATGAACACTGTTGTGCTAGGGGATTTAGTATGTCCTTGTTTCTGGACAATTGGGCAAATGCCAAGTGGGAGAAGATCTTCACTAACCATACAATGAACAAAGGCCTCATATCTAAAATATATCAACAGCTCAAAAAATTGAATCACTCCAAAACTAATCTCCAAAGAAACAACCATCCCATTAAAAGATGGGCCAAAGACTTAAAGTCTTCTCTGAAGAAGAAATAAAAATGGCCTATAGACACATAAATAACTGCTTGACATCTATGGTCATAAAAGAAATGCAAATCAAAACAACTCTGAGATTCCACCTCAGTCCAGTTAGAATGGCCAGGATGAAGAAAACTAATAACAAGAGATGCTGGAGGGTATGTGGCAAGGAGGGATCACTACTACACTGTTGGTGGGAGTGCAAACTCGTTCAACCACCATGGAAAGCAGTATGGCAGTTCCTCAAAAGACTAAACATAGAGCTTCCCTATGACCCAGCAATTCCACTACTTGGCATTTATTTTTATTTTTATTTTTATTTTATCTTATTTTCCAGTCCTGGGGCTTGAACTCAGGGCTTGAACACTGTGCTTGGGCTTCCCTCAAGCTAGCACTCTACCACTTGAGCCACAGCACCACTTCCAGCTTTTTCAATGTATATGGTACCCGATAAATTGAACCTACCACTAGGCCAATATTTTTATTTTTAATACAATTAGACTGGCATTAGGGAACATACTGTCTGTGTGACAACCTTGAAGCCAATTATTTAATATTTTTGTCATTACTTTCTTCATGATTATATTAGTGATGATATTAGCAATACTTCTGAATAATTCTACATCAAGATAGAATCCTATAAATCAAAAAGAACATGTTATTCTCAACCCTTCTTTAACAGTATTGTATGTTATAATGCAAAATGGGCACTTCCTGAAGGTATTGCATACAATAATGGCTTCTGAGATGAGTTCAGCGCCTTCATTCTGCTTGTTCACAGATAATATACCTTGACTAACAAGTCTTCACCCTTATCAAATCTATTCATTCTATTTATCAACACTACTTTTCAAAATACAAGCCTTTCATATTTGATCCATGTCCTTTATTTATCAATTAGGTAACAACAAACACAAAACAATAAGGAATAAATATCTTCTAATTTTAAGGTGTATTCATATACATATAACTTCTAACATGTTTATCAATCCTCAGATAAAGAAGTGATCTATCAAAGGCATGAATATTCTTGCTGTGGATATATCCATATCATCTTTGTTCTACTGTGAAAGAAATCAATTTTGGAATATCTTTCCAAAGGGCAAAATCAGAATTAAAATGGCGCCTTTCTAATTTCAGAATTTTTCAGCCTTTTGCACCAAAAATTTATGTTGATAGCTGTTTGTGACTTCATGTCAATTTTCCAGTTCTTCCTCAATATTTTCCATGCCTCCATAGACATCATATGCAGCACATTTTCTCATCAACATTTTAAAGGTAAGTAAAGTAGTTTTCATTAGGATTATTTGTACGCAATTTTCAAGGACACTGTAGAAATGGTGAAATAGACATTATGATATGGAGAAATAGGAAAACTGCCTCTGAACGAGTAACATGTTTCTTAAAAGATATGTAATCAATCCCCTCTGCTGAGAATTTTTGTGTTTGTTAAATACCCTGGTTTTGAGAATTTTTGCAAGTGTGCCAATCTCAAGGCTTGAGCTCAGGGTGCTCAGATCTCACTGGGCCTTTTGACTCAGATTTGGCACTCCAGCATGTAAAGCATACTCCAGGCGAGGACTTTTGTTACTTATTCGGGAGTACAATTTCACACACTATTTTTCTGGACTACCTTTAAACTGTGTTCTTCAAACCTCATCCTCTTGAGCAGCTAGGATTATAGACATGAGCTACCAGCACTCAGTGAGTATCAAGCTTAATTTTAACTTCAGAGTATCAAGTCTCACATTGACATTTCCTCTTCTCACAGGAGTTTGCTTCTTTTTCAGATCACAGAATCAAATTGTCTTTACCTCCACCAATCATCGTGTTCCTTCTGTTTTCATTGCTTTTTGATTACTTGGTAAACATTTTTCTTCTCTGCAGTTTAGAGGAATGATTATTGTTAGGTAAAAAGTTTTTCATTATTATTTTTTAAGGCTGCACCAATTCAAACAAGATTGCTCTGAGCATGAGACTTGCTCAGTAACAGAAGCCCAACTCTTGTCTGGCATCTCCAAGACCAATGATCTTTGAATCCATGTATTTTATGTGTATTTCTCCCTTTTTGCCTTTAACAGCTTCCCTTTAACTCTGAAAATACTTTTAGTTTACTGTGACATTCCTTTTCCCATTTTTACATTATACTAATCCCAAATAAATAAAATTATTTTGTGGAGAACTTCTCCATGTAATTTGTGCTAACATAGCTCATATCTCTGTGGATCAGGATTTTGTACATAGCTCCACTGGATATTCCACACTTTATTTTCCTCCATCATTTTCTTAGACGTGGTTGTATGAGGGCAGGTGAGAGGGTCAGATGTGGGGCTAGATGCTTCATTTGTCAAGCCCATACATGCGTACAGATTTAAGCAAGGCAAGAGGAGATGAGGGGAGGTGAAAATTCTTTTTTGTCAATAAAATAAAAAATCAGATCTTCTCTTACTTCACTTCAAATATTTTATTGAACTCTACCTATTGCTTCTTTTAATAGCCTTATGTTTGTAATCCTGTTTTTATTTTGCAGCCCTCAATCTTTTCTCTGTCTCATCTTACCCACTCCCACTCCTCATCCCTCTCCAACCCCACTACCACAAACATATTCCTAATCTACAATAATCATGGTGACTCTTTCCATGTTCTA
The DNA here is from genome assembly GCF_031878675.1 of Megascapheus bottae. Classification (NCBI taxonomy): domain Eukaryota; kingdom Metazoa; phylum Chordata; class Mammalia; order Rodentia; family Geomyidae; genus Megascapheus; species Megascapheus bottae. The sequence goes on from NC_143509.1 coordinate 35,563,159, forward strand.
AGGCCCTTTGGTTACCAACTCCAAGCATGGTGACAGTACTTCCCATTAAAGCTCTACTTGGAAAGCCCTTTAAACATGAATATTATTCCACCTTGTTTCTTCCTATATACTTTTGAGTCTTTTTATTATATATAAGCATATAATAATATATAAAATATAATAATATGTAACTGTTATACATATAATTACATATTATCTTTAGGTAGCTGTGAAAGGAGTGGTCATTCAACAAAGCGGTTTATGTACAATGCATCTTGATAAATGTCAATCCATTCAACATTCTTACCGATCTCTCCCAATCCAACCCTAATCTCACTTCTCTTAAATATGCATTGAATTTTCATTGCATACTTCCTCTTTCTTTTCTTTCATCCTTAGCCTATGCAAGTATGTTAATTTTGTGTTTCTCTAATGTATGTTTTCCTTCCACAAAAGCTCTACCTTCTTTCCCCTCTATTTTAATCTGCTTCATCATAGAAAATGTTTCCAATTTCAACTTCTCTATAGTCATTTTTTACAACTCTGTGAATACATGTGTATAAATATATTTCCTGAAGTAGAAAAGATAGTCACATGTTTAGATTCATAGATTAATAAAATCATATTTCATTTTTCAATCAAGGTCTTGATGTCAGCACAGGCTGACCTTGACCTTGCAATCTTTCAGCTTTAGCCTCCCAAGTGCCAGAGTATGACTGTGTCAAGGCTTTGTATGTATGAATGTACTTATTTATTTTTCTAGTCCTGAGGCTTGATCTCCAGGCCTGGGCACCGTCCATGGGCTTTCTCAAGTCTATCAGTCTACCACTTGAGCCACAGTACCACTTCCAGTTTTTTCTGCATATGTGTTACTAAGGAATTGAACCCACTTCCAGTTTTTTCTGCATATGTGTTACTAAGGGTGCTAAGCAAGCACCCTACCACTAGACCATCCTCCCAGCCTTGTGTCATTCATTTTATAGAAAACTCTTCTAGGACATACAACATTCAATCTTACACATTAATGTGCCATATTTTTAGAAAGATTACATTTCAAGAACTGATATTATTTTAGAAAATGTAGATGCAATTGTGAATACAATACTTCCCCAATTGTGCTCATTTTCTTTTCATAATTCTTAGTTTTTATTATCTTCTCATCTTTGACATCTCTATAGCTCTCTTCTGAAGGCCTTGATGGGTAGTATGTGTGTCTTCATTTCCCTGTAGAGCCATGAGCACTCTTGAGCTGATAATGCACTTAAGATTGAAAGCAAAGCAGAAAGGACTAAAGATAAAACTTCTATATCTTATTCCTAATCCATTGTTAAAAAGAAAGAGGTAGAAAGAGAGATCTGCTAAAATATTAGTTAAAGAAGTGTCTTTCAAAAAGTAAGTAAACATCGTATTTTCTTTCCCAATGTATTTGTAACCAGGTTCTTATATACCTATGTATTTCTTTCATCAAAATAGCTTCATGTGCATCTTATTTGCCTTTCATAATCATTTGCAGTTAGCAGAGGTAAGTAGTCTAAGCAGATTCTCTCTGATCACTTCACAGCCGAGGCTTGGTTTATCTGTGCACATGCACTCTATGATCCTTTCAAGAATTATCCTGGTGGCAGACAGCTGAAGCTAGGCCATCTGTCACCTTGGAAAAGATCCCATTTAGAGGGATAGAGAGCATTTTGCTTCAGTCACTGATTGAGCTATTGCTGGGAATTTTACACATGGCGAAAGAAGCATGATCTGATTTAGCATCTCAGACTGTGTAGCTAGAGGATCACGAACAGCATTTAATGACTCAGACACAGGCACAATGGCTATTGAAAATACAACATACCATAATATAGTCAAGTTGCAGTGAAGGAAAATATGAGATATTTGATAGATCATAAAACATGGAAGTTATTCCTGGAAAATCAGAGCAAAGACAAAGTCTAATATTTTTTCACATATCTAGGAGAGGGTATTTTGTTTCTACTTATTTATTTACGTATTTATTTACTGTAAATTTCTCAACTGGGATTTGAATAGAGGAGGTAGAGCTCTTGCTCAAGATTTTTGCTCTTGTTATGCTTTTATTTCCAACATTCTGCTAATTGATTAGAAAGAAGAGTTACACTGATTTTTCTGCCTGGATTGATCCTCAGATCTCATCTGCCTGAGAGGCTAAGTTGATAGAAGTAATGCTAAGCACCAAGAAGGTAGTAAAAAATTGTGAAAGAATTCATTGTAAAGAAAGAATTATTAAAAAAAGAAAAGATAAAAAAGAATTCATTGTAAAAGGGCTTGGAGCATGGCCTAGTGATACAGTGCTTTCGTAGCATACACGAAGCCCTGGGTTTGATTCCTTGGTACCACATACACAGAAAAAGCCAGAAGTGGTTCTGTGACTCAAGTGGTAGAGCACAAGCTTTGAGAAAGCTCAAGGACAGTGCCCAGGACCTGAGTTTAGGCCCAAGGACTGACAAAAAATTCATTGTTAAAACATGAAGTACCACAAAGGAAAGAAAAAATATGAATCCCGGTGATGAATGTCATAAAATGATCTTATTTATGAAATTAGACATAAATTTAAATAAGGTATTCATACTGACATTAAATCATAGCTGGGGAGGAATGGAGAGGAAACAACATAAAGTTTTATTGTTTTCCAAGATACATAAAGAAATGGAAACGTTATCATCAGTACAGATAGGAGAAACATGAGAATTGTTCATAAGCTTATTTTTAGGGATTGAGAAAGCTCTAAATACAGCCTGGAGATTTCTCATGCTAATAATAAAACATAAGTTTAAATAGGAAATAATTAAAACTCACTTTTGGTTTTATTTCCTTCCACATCTCAAATTTTTGTTAGCTTAGAGTGAAACTGTCATTCACAGAAAGTGGGGATTTGCAATCTTAAAATTGTTACTCTTCTGTGTGTGTGTGTGTGTGTGTGTGTGTGTGTGTGTGTGTGTGTGTGTGTGTGTGTGTGTGTTTATGTAGATGAAGGATTGATCTAGAAGCCTCATACTCTCAGACTTTTGGCTCAAAATTGGATAACACAGCTGTATTTACAGCTGTTGACTGATTTATTGGAGAAAATCATTGAAATTAACAATGATTATCAGGCAGCTTATTGACCTGAAATGGCTCCAAATCCTGATTCTCAGATTTCTGCCTTCTGAGTAGTTACTATTACAGGTAGGAGCCTTCACTATCCATTGTTTGAAAGGTTTGATTCATAAATCTCAGCTAAAGTAAGTTAAATATTAAAGCTCAGAAAAAAATGTACTTACTTATCCCAAAACACAGAGATGCTTGAAGGATCCTAGTAACTCATGCCAGAGGAAGATTGATGAAGTAGACATACACTATGGTCCACTGAATTTCAATACAGATGCCTCATAAGTTAATGGACAGGTATAAAACACATAGCCCACTGTTTCTCAGATGGACAGTACTGTTTCTGTTGTAACTCTAATACTACCTTCACAGTGGTGTTTGTGAGTGTTCCTGTGTCTGAATGTGGGTATGAATTCTTATCCATTGAAACTGGTTAAAAAATCTCACCACAGCATTCTCATCTGTTTGATAAAATATATTAGTGGTAAATATGGCACATAGTTTAAGAGTAAATGAGTTAATTCATATGTAAAGTATGTATTAGAACTGTCTATATAAGCAATCAAAAATGTTAGGTAACATTGTAAGGATAAGACAAACTTTTCATGTGGACTGAGGTTGACAGAACACACTGAGAATAAACACAATACATATACTATCTCAATTATTTAGTAGTATATATAACTTTTTAGTAGTATATATAATACATGTGAAAAAAATCAGTGAGCTTTGACATGTTTTAACCTTAATGTTTCCAAAATCAATGATGAAGTGAAGAGAAAATAGAGTGCCTTTAACCTTTCTCTCTTACCATGATAAACCTGAATATACTAATTAAAGTGTATGCTTTTTATAATTAAGCCTTTCAGAATTCATAGACAACCCAGAGTAAATGAAAAGAATATTAACATAGATGAAAATGTTTACAAGTCATGGATCAATTATTCCTAGCAGTAAGATTACTGTTCTTGTTGATCTGAAGGAATGAATATTACTTCTCTTTTCATGAAACTATATTGAATATATTATTTGCAACTATGAAAGGAGAACAATAAGACATGTTGAAATTGATTTGGGAAGCAGAAAATGTAGAATGGTATAGGGGACTAGAGGGGACAAAATTGATTGGAGTTAAACACATGTGTGGGAGGGTATTCACCCCAAGAAGGATGAGGAAGAAAAAGAAGAGGAAGAGGAGGAGGAGGAGGAGGAGGAGGAGGAGGAGGAGGAGGAGGAGGAGGAGGAGGAGGAGGAGGAGGAGGAGGAGGAGGAGGAGGAGGAGGAGGAGGAGATGGAGAAGAATAAAGAAGGAGGAGGAGAAGGAGGAAGAGGCAAAGAAAATGATAAAGAGGAGAAATAAGAAGAAGAGGAAAGAGGAAGAAAAGGAAGAGGAAGGAGAGAAAGAGAAAGAAGGAGGAGGAAGGAAATTGGAAGTGGAGGGGATGGGACTAGGGAGAAAAGGGAGAGGGGGGAGAAGAGGATGGAGAGGAGGAAGAGGAGAGGGAGAAAAATATATTATTAGAAAGAGATGAAGTAGGCATAGAATAGCACATTACTTATCAATTATCAGAGTATGGAAATGAACCAAAATTTTTACTATTCTACTTTTATTTAAGACAAAGATATCAGCTTTAATTTGTGGACAGAGAAGCTATCCATGGTCTTAAATCTTAAGATATACAATGATGCCTAATTCCACAATGGTGCACACCTTCATTATTTTGCCTCTCCTGTAGTCTGTAGTGCAAATTAATTTTTTTTGTGGGTCATGGGACTTGAACCCTGGGCCTGGGTGCTGTCCTTGAGCTCTTCAGCTCAAAGCTACCACTTAAGCTACAGCCCCACTTCCTTGAAAATTGAAATTTATTGTTTTAAACTTATTACAATAGTTAAACAGGTTCATACATTCTTTAGACAAGATATTTTTTCAAACTTTTAAGCACTTCATTCTGAATGATTTTGTAATGCTATGATTTATCACCTTGTAATTTAAAAAAGAAAGACTCTCACTCTTCACAATGTTGGCTAGGCCAGCATAATCTCATTTGTCTGTAATGAAGATCTTGGAACCAATAAGCCTAACTTAAAAACAAAAAATCCTAACTACAAAAGAGGCTGAGAAAGAAGGATTGTGATTGGAAGTCGGTCAAAGCAGAAGAGTCTATAAGGCTTTTATCTCCAATTTACCAACAAAAAGCCAGAAGTAGTAGTGTGGCTCCAGAGATAGAATATCAGCCTCAAGCAAAAAGCTAAGAGACAGTGCCCAAGCCCTCAGATTTAGCCCCAATATCAACACAAAAGTAAGCAGCAAATAAATAAATGAACTAAATATATTTGTTGATAGCTTATCTTATTGAGAACTTTTTTAGGCCTACGGAAGTTAACAATGTGTAAAAGAATCATATGTCTTCAGTATGATGTCATATTTTCTAATTGAGTAGATATTTAAGGTATTTTATTTATTCTTTATTGAGTTGTGGAGCTTGAACTCTGGGCCTGGGAACTGTAGCTGAGCTCTTTTGCTCAAGGTAAGTACTCTACCACTTTGAATAAATGTCTCAGACTTTGCTGCCCTGGCTGGCTTTGAAGTGATCCACAGGTCTCCGCCTCCTGAGCAGCTAGGATTACAGGAATGAGCCACCAGTGCCTGGCTGGTACGTGATTCAGTTTTTAAAAATAAAATGTGTGGCTTTGGGATGTAGTTTATTGATAGAGAACTTTCCTAGCATGTATGAGGTCCTGTGTTTAATCCTCAACATCAACAAAAATTTCATTTAATTAGAAACAGAGAAATAAAATATGTATTCAATATTGTATTGGGTAAACAATAATGACTATTCACAAAGAAAACTTTCAGATAAGCTGGGCTGGGTGGCTCACAACTGTAATCTTAGCTACTCAGAAGGCTGAAATCTGAGGACCAAAGTTCAAAGCCAGCCTGGGCACAAAAATACTTGAGACTCTTACTCCAAATAACCTCTAAAAAAAAACGGGAAGGGGCTTGGTGCAGGGGTAGAAGAGCTGAGGGACAGCGCCCAGGCCCAGTACAAGCCCCATGACCCACAAAAAAAAAAAAGAAAGAAAGAAAGAAAGAAAGAAAGAAAGAAAGAAAGAAAGAAAGAAAGAAAGAAAGAAAAAGAAAATGAAAAGAAAAGTTTCAGATAGAGGATATACATTTTCAGGGAAGTGTTATAGTATATTCTCCATTGTTACCTTAAACTACATGTATACACTGTTCATTAGTGACAAAAAGTTAGCAGCAAGACCCAGTCTCATAAAATAAAATTATGGTGTAGGTAAATATGATCAAAGTATATTATACATGTTTGAAAAAAACATAATGAAGCAAACTAAAACTGTATAAAATGTATGGGAAGAAGGAAGAAATATATGAAAGTATTAGAGGATATAAGTTTGACTGTTTATGGAAATAGCTCAATGAATCTACTTTATGCAACTAATATATACTAATTTTAAAAGGTAAGCATGATACTGAACACCTGTAATCCCAAGTCCACCTGGCTGAGGCTGGCAGTGGTGAAAAGCCAGAGAACCAAAATTAAAAAGGGCTGAGCCTGCAGCTCAAGTGACAAAGGGGGTGTCTACTGAACATAAGATGCTCGAATGTTACCACTGTCAATAAACAAGACACTCATGTAACTCCATGAGAATCTCTATATTCCTGCTCACATTGCAAGCTCGTATAATAATTTTATAATTTTGAAGGTTAAATAGGAATTATGATCGACATTCTGTTAGTATCTGGTACCTCATGCAGGGCCAATAAAAATGAAACTGGAGTTAGTTTCTTCCATGGCAGGTCCTTAATCTTCATTCTAGTGTATTTTGTAAGTATGTTTACATTCATGAAACATCTCTTACTTTATAATATGATTCTAAAAGATCATAGTGTGGATACAAATACATATTTACAGTGATAATCGGCAGTTGGTAGGTCAAGAGCTCACTAATGGAATTCAAGTGCTCTTCAAAAGTTCTGACCAAAAGTAATGGGTACAGCTCATCTGTTCCCTACCTCTGCTACTATTTAACCCTGATTCTCATGAATGTGGAGATTATCTAATATTACCATATGCTGACCCAAGCACTTCTCAGAAATCCTCAAGTACTTCATAAGCGCTTATAAACCATCCCTCTCTTGCTTGCTGCTGGTTTCTTTCACTGATGCCCAGTGCCAAGATTTGGATTAAGCACTTCATCTCTCAGCAGCGTTGCCATCTACCACATCTAGTCAAATGTCCCAGACCTTAACCCAGTTGAACCAGCTCTCTCCTGGTTAGTGCTTTTCACTGTCATCAGTTTTAGGCCAAATGTTGGCATTTTCAAAATCCAGTCTTGAATATATTTTGGTAAATATTGATTTTTTTGTTTTTACCAGTTCATTCCTGTTTTTATTAAATTACCTCTGTTTAAATTTGTCTGCTTCATACTACACCTTGTGCCTATATAAACATTTTTCTAATTTAGTTTTTAACCTCTTCTGCTTTAGTGTGTGTGTGTGTGTATACATGTGTGTGTACGTGTCTGCATGAGTGTGTGTGTGTATGGTTAGCCTTTAAATACATGTCTAACGAAAAGATTAAATGTAATCAAGTTCCTAACCGTCCATCTCACACAAGGGAACTTTAACCTTCTAATTTATCATTGACTATTATATGTTTACTTGTGTCATTTTTTAAAGTTTATAATTTAGATAGAATTGATATATTTTTTAAATTTTTTCCCAGGACTTGCACTCTGGGTTTGGGTACTGTCCCAGTACTTTTGTGCTCAAGGATAACACTCTACCACTTGAGCCACCGCTCCACTTCTGTCCTCTTCTGTTTGTTTATTTTGTTGTTTAGTGGAGGTAAGAATCTCACAGACTTTCTTGCTGGAGTTGACTTCCAACCATGATCTTCAATCTCAGCCTCCTAAGAAGTTAGGATTATATTGTTGAGCCTCTGGCACTCAGCTTATTGTTAATATTTTCACAAAGTAAACACATTGTTAGTTGTATATTTGTCTTGTTTCTTTCTTTACTTACATATGTTTATCCTCACTTACCATCCTTTGGTGTTATAACTTCTTAATAGGACATTTATGAAGAATTTGCATATGAAATTATCTTTAAAGTTTTCTTGATACAGATTTTTGGATAAGATGTACATTGTAACTCAGGGCCAAAGACACAGAACCATTTTATTTCTTGCATCTTATTTCCAGCTCAGACAAGATTCAGTTCAATGGAATTTCCTTGTTGTAAGGTTAGTTGTAAGATTCCTCCTACTAGTAGGGTGTAGTCTAAACTAAATCTTGCCTATGTAGAACTCACACTTGGTGAGCAATCTCCTCCACTCCATTCTGCTAGCTTCTGGAGTCATTCTGAGTTGTTTGAAATATATGACATTTCTGAAGTAGTCTCATTTCCTTTCTGACTTACTTTTTATTTTCTCTGCAATTTCAGATGCTATGGTCAGAGCATTGGATTATGTTTAATCTCTGCTCTTACAAAATTTGTGAAATGCTTGTCCCATATCTTCTCTTCATTGAACCTTTGGTGAGACTAAGGAGTGATGTTTAGGGAGACACATTCTCAATTTCCAAGTTCAAATTCATTATAAAACAAGACCAAAAGATTATTTGTTTTACCAGTTTCCCATTTCCTTTGCTAGTAGATTTTTCCAGGTTTGAGAAAGAACTCTGGAAAACAATGCTGAAACCTTGGTAGCTTGTGTGATAAGACATACATCATGTTAATGTCAATGGGCTGTCAATGCTGACGAGCATAGAATCGTTAAAGTTAGAACAGAGAAGCCTTCTTCTCCATGGAAAACTCTTCAGAAGGAGAAGCCCTGAAGGAATTCTCACATAACTGCACAGGGATGTTAGAGGTGAGCTGCTAATATGCCAAGAGCCTAGACCAGAGAACAAGACAATTTAAAGTCCAGCCTAGCATGTGATGTCCTTGAGAACATCATAAAATACTTGCTGGAGGAGAGAGAGACAGAGAGAGAGAGAGAGAGAGAGAGAGAGAGAGAGAGAGAGAGAGAGAGAGAGGGGGGGGGGGGGAGGGGGGGGGAGGAAGGGAGGGAGAGGGAGAGAGACAGAGGGAGAGAGTCGAAGGAACTTTCTATCATATGTGCAGGAAACAGAAGGAAGACATATACCTGGGTGGATGCTATGGCAGGGAAGAAATGAAGCAGTGACCCAGATGTATGTCCCTTGGCAGATGCCAGCCCTGAAACCTTGCAGACCTTAACTTTTAGTTAACTCATCCAGAATCATGATACTATCTTTCCCCTTCCACACTGGGGTATATATACATTTCCCTGCCCCTACTGCTTAGATAGTGTGAATACAGTGATAACTAGACTGAATTTTCCTAGAGTTTACCAGGTTGCTTGCTGCTGTAACCTAAAATATCACAACAAAATGCAGTTGATGGTGAATTAGAGAAGCACAATTATTATACCATGAGTTTCTTTTCAGAAATCCCTACTCTACCCCATGGATTTTGTGGTATGGAGCTAAGATGTTTCATGATATATTGGGTGGCCTTAGGACACATTTGTCATTCAGGACTCTGTTTAATAGCAAGTTCTCTAAGTCTCTATAAGAAAGATAACTTTATGGCCCTGATCTTGTCTGCTTATCTTTTCTCTTTATCTCTTACGTCAATGTGATATTAAGATTTATGTTTTTGTGTGTTGTCCTTTTGTTCTGGAGAAACTGATTCTAAGAAGATATAATCCTGTGTTTTTCTATTTGACATTCCAATTGGCTAGATAAAGTTCCCATATGAAAAAGACCTGAACTAAATCAATAAATAAACTAATAATCATATATATTAGATTTTGTACTGAATATATATTTATTAAATATATAGAGATAGAGAGATATACTTATATAAGATGCTTAAGTATAGACTGTATTTTGCTAGTGCAGTATATGTTGTCTATGTGATTTTTTCTTTTGTTTCTCTATTCAAGGGATTTCTTAAAAAGTTGTAGATTATGTCGGCTGACATCAAGTGAGGAAATTGTGGCATTTTCTAGGAGTGGAAGATTCATACTTTTTTACTCTAACATTGTAAAAGTTGAGAAAGAACTTAGTGGACCATTCTAGAAGTAACCTTTTACTTCTATATAATTTTGCCTGATATTCACCCTTCTTACAAGACTATCCACTTGCAGTTGTTTCTTAATGATTAATATATCCTTTTATTTTCAGAGAACAAAAGAAAAGGAGAGTCTCAAATATTTTTAAGGTTTAATTCTCATTGAATTGTCTTTTATTTCATACAAATATGTCTAGATTATACCTGAATTTCATGCATTGTGCACGTCATAACTATTTCATACAGGGATTGTCTATCTCCATATTCACATATATATCACCTATCTATGTACCTACCTATCAGTATTTATCATCTATATAATCTATTGTCAATCTATCCATCTATCATCTACCTATGTGCATATTTACTTATCATCTATTTATTTATTGGCCTGTTTTATTATCCATCTGTCCCCCTTTATCCCTACTCTGTACTCTAATCCTATTCACTATTTAAACAAAGTATTTGGTGTACATGGTTTTATTTAGTATCTTCTTTAATATCCACATTTTTTTTGCCTGTCCTGGGCTTGAGCTCAGGGCCTGAGCACTGTCCTTGGACTTTCTCAAGGCTAGAGCTCAGCACCACTTCTGGCTTGTTTTCCATGTATGTGGTACCGAGAAATCGAACCCGGGTCTTTGTGCATGCTAGGCAAGCACTTTAACCACTAGGCCAAACTCCCGGTCCCAATATCCACATTTTTATTAGCATCAATTAACCTCACAAAGGTATATTCATACATGCATATAACATACTTTCATCAGACTCAACTCCTCCATCCATCTCCTTTCCTCCTTCCCAAACCTCAACAAACTTCATGCTCCATTTTTACACCTATACATAAAGTACTGTGACTTTTTAAACACACATGCACTAATAGGTTGAATAGATACTTTAAAATCAGTCTATGATATTTTGTTACATATAAATCTCTAGGTGATTTTCATTGCTTTAGGTTATTAAGGCTAGGTGTGGTGTTATATTCACACTTCCAAATACCTCATGGTACTCTATCCATGTTTATTATTGTTACCCCATGATCTCTCTATAAACACTAATTTCCATTCTTGGAATCAATAATAAAACTAAAAATATTCTATCGATAACCTATTGTTTCTTCATGAACTACATTATTTAAGGAAATCTCAAGCTATGTTTTCGTCATAAATTCTGTCTTTGAGTCTGGGATATGATTATATTTAATTGACTAGAACACCTAGTTTTCTAAATTAAATAAAAAGAGTGATTAGTTATTTTTCACATTGACAAAACAAATTCAAACTTTCATGTGTTTGTATTTGCAAGTCTTCCAAAGATTTTTCCAAAGGACAAAAGGACTCAGAGAAGCTATCTCCTACTGTGAAGGACAAAAACTCAAGATAGTGTACTCTGGCATAAAATGCATTGCTTTGCCAATCTCTAAAATGTCACTTCTTGGGCAGCCTGCTGGGCTCGGCGCAGAGCCCCAGTGCCAAGACTGCTAATAAAAAAGAATAAAGGTTAATGAAGGCATTGGGTTATTTATTATCTTGAATAAAATAGTCTTGGTTTTATCTGGATAGTTGGTTCAAAGCACAAGGTCTTGCCTTTAATTTTAACATTATTTTCTTCTTTCCCGAAGTCTTTGAATGTTAATGCTTTTGCTGGAATAGTTTTCTCTGCTTATTAGCAATGTAATTATATTGCATAAAAATGGCAATATCATAGGTATTGAAATATGATGCCAGATACACAAGAAAAGAAAATAACAAATCATTTAGAATATTCACTTTGTAATTCACTCAGGGAGAAACACACATTTAGCCTTTCTTTTGTTGCTCATGAACACTTTGCTAAAGAAAGTTGATGAAAACTTTTAATTTTGGCATAATTATGTATAGAAAGGCATTGCTTACATGGAAGAAAATGTGCTTTATTGGCACACTCAGATTTGGGTTTGGGCACTGCAGTTTCATTTCAAAGGGAGCCAACTATGTAATAACATTCATCTCTCTAACGAATAACAGCATGTAAAAAAAGTAAGTCAGGCACCTATTATAGCCAGGATCCCATCTTGGAGATTTCAAATCTATTGAGAATACATATGCCATCCATTCCCCTACTGATAATTCAAAAAAAGTCAAATGTGAAGGATTCGGATGATTTAGTTTTGTTTTCCAGTTTAGAACCAGAATAGCCTAAATTTAGCACATTCCCTGTTTAATGCACTATACTTGTAGCAGTCTGGCTCTGTGTGATTAAGTCCGAATTCTATTTGCAAGTAAGTGTTCATAGGAGTACATCGGTGAAGGACTACTAACTAACCTTTCCCAGGTTCCCCACTCTGTGCTACATTAAAATATAGACAAATACTCATGAAAAATATTTTTCTGTTCTTGTTGCATTTCAAAAATTCTGATATTTAGAAGACCAAGGATGTGTGTGTGTGTGTCTCCAGAAATTCTGCACTTTCAATTCCCTTTTGGCTTTTAATATCAACTGATCTTGCAGTTAGATGAAATCTGAGGTATCATTTGTTTTTTACTAAACAATTAAATACTTACCTTCTAAAGGCACCCTATTACCAAAATTTCACAACGTTTTCATTCAACAAATGTTTCTGGGTGGAAAATGCCACTGTTGAAATGTTAACTCGCCATCACCAGCCATAGTAGCTGTAGAAACCTTTTCCAGAATTTTAGTTATAAGTTGTATTAGGAGTGATAAGGTCTTTCTAAACAACAAACAAACCATTTCTCTAAAATTGCATAGACAATCTACAGATGTTATTGTATTTATTTGTAAGGTAAATACCTGTGGTCAAAGGTATTTTGAATAATATAAACATGTACATATCTCTAAGAAGAAAAATCTTTAGTATTCTATTGAGACAGATTAGAAATGATAAACATGAGGACTATTACTTACTTACTTTCTAGATGTTGTTCAGACAAGGAAGAGGGGAGAAAATAGTCAAAATTAAATGAGTATCCTACAAAATTAAGAAAAGAGAGAAGGGATATTTGAAGAGGGAACAGTGAGAATGTTAAAAGGAATGATATTTATAAATATGCATTCTATTCATAAACCACTTTATCAAATATCAAATTCTTTGGGCAATTTCATAAAGTAATGCAATTTTTAATAAAACATCTACATACAAGAGAGAATAATTGGGAGTGAAGAGAGCCTCCAGGATGGAAGAAAACTTTGCCAGTTAGTTATTCATTTAAGAAGTGATTAAAAACAAATATATATATACATACATGCATTTATACATATTATGCATATATGTACTCATACATGTAATCAAACTAAACACCAAAAAATTAAATAATACAGTCAATAAATGGGCAATATATATTTAATAGGGAATTTTCAAAGGAAGTGTGTAAAAAAATAGTTGGCATCTTTATCCATGAGGGACAGGGAAATCAAAAGCACATGCAGGTTCTCTTTTCTGGAGAACCATAATTTCTACTTGAAATGGCAGGTATTCCAATAGACATGTAGTTGTTTGTCACTGTGCTTCAGGTCTACATTCCTCCAAAGATAAACAACGTAGAATATATCTTCTTTGAGGTTAGATGCTTTCAAATATCTTGCTCCTTTATATATTTATGTTATTGCTACTGCAGTTTAAGTGATTTATGTTCATTTATCAGAACTTTACAAGTTAGAATTCACACTAATAACAATTAAAAGCAAGTTAGGGCTATTCATCAGTAGTGGCTTCCGAGAGAAATGGTTGATAACTGGAGAGGTCACTAAATGCAGTCATTCCTATTTCACTGACACTTCCAAATAAATTCCATGCTCAGCACAGTTTGTGAATTCTAGAGATTGAACACATGCTGGATCACTCCTTAAACTACATGAAATGACAAGCTACTGTGTTTCACAGACTAACATTTCTACCGGCAAATGGTAGAAATTCTAAAATCTTGGTCAAATCACATTTCATCTCAACAGAAGATTATGTTGCTGCAGTTCACAAAGTCACCAGGAAGAATTTCAGTGGCAAAATATCTATGGAAAATACACTCAATGTATTCCTAAGGAACAGAGTACAGGTGATCACACCTTATGACAATCTTTGGGGTCAGATAATACTAGGAATGTTGGTAAATAAAATACACACAGATTGAAGTCTTTGAAATCTGCAAATATACCTGATATAACTTCTCAATGTGTCCCAGTTACAGCTAGGTATACAAGCATCAGTGGCCCATGACTATAACTCTCCATACTCAGGAGACTGAGATCTGAGATGTTTACAGGCAGGAGCATCCCTGAGAGTCTTAGTTAACCTTAAATTAAAAAAACTCAGTACAGCACCTAAGGCCTGAGTTCAAACCCCAGGAAAGGTAAACACATGCACACACACACACACACACACACACACACACACACACACCCTAGTCACAACATGATTAGTTTGCTATGAGGTACTGACTGAAACTACCCTTGTCATAAAAGGGTGCAAGGTAATTCTAAAACCATAAATATTAATCTCACTCAGAAAATATCTAAGAAAGGAAAATGGGTTGGCCGGGAGTTTGGCCTAGTGGTTAAAGTGCTTGCCTAGCATGCATGAAGACCCGGGTTCGATTCCTCGGTACCACATACATAGAAAAAAGCCGGGAAGTGGTGCTGAGGCTCAAGTGGTAGAGCTGTAGCCTTGAGAAAGTCCAAGGACAGTGCTCAAGCCCTGAGCCCAAGCCCAGGACTGGCAAAAAAAAAAAAAGATATATAAAAAAAAAGAAAGGAAAATGGGAAAGGAAATAAAAGTAATGTATTCAAAATCACACTGTGGTGGGGGGGGGGGGCACTTGTTAAGGGTAAGTGCAGGGCATAAATGAGCAGATTGCTTCACTCACTGGAGAACTCTCCCAGGATTGGATGGTGCTCCAGTACTGGGTCCTTTCTCATTATGGTTTTCTTTTACCTGGAGTAAAATTATTTGCTTGATTTATCTAATTGTGAGGTACAAATCATCAGGAATTGATGCTTAACTATTAATAATCACTAAGCTGTTAACTAAACAACAAAGAAAATCAGTATTAGAAATAATCACAATATTGGGGCCGGAAGTTTGGCCTAGTGGTAGAGTACTTGCCTAGCATGCACGAAGACCCAGGTTCGATTCCTCGGTACCACATACATAGAAAAAAGCTGGAAGTGGTGCTGAGGCTCAAGTGGTAGAGCTCTAGCCTTGAGAAAGTCCAAGGACAGTGCTCAGGCCCTGAGCTCAAGCCCAGGACTGGCAAAAAAAAAAAAGATAGAATTACAATATGTGTAAAACATTACTAAAGAATGTGACTGTGTAAGCCCTATACAGGACTTCAGGGTAATTGAGACATTTCTTTGAGTAATACAGTGAGGGCATAAGAAAAAGTCATGTTTGTTTGTTTATTTTGTTGTTATTGTTAGTTGTGGGGTTTGAACTGGGGGCCTGAGCCCTGCCCCTGAGCTCTTTTGCTCAAGGCTAATGGCTCTACCACTTTGAACCATTGTTACTTTTGGTTTTCTGGTGGTTAATTAGAGATATGAATCTCACAAACTTTCCTGCTGAATGTGAACAGCAATCCTTAGCTCTCAGACTCCTGAGTAGTTTGGAATAGAGGCATGACCCACTGGACTCCAGTGAAAAGGGTTTAACCTTTAAAAATAAGAAAAACCCATATCCATTCTGTGAGTATCCGGTAAACAAGCAAAAAGCATTTAAAAATTATTTCTACTATGTTTAGTAGTAGAATATATAGTGATACATCGTGGTTTAGGTTGAATTCTTATTTAAGGGACTTCCCAAATTTTATAAAATCATAAATAAATTTTATAGTTAGCACTTGCTTAGGTAAATGTTCTTCAATGCTGGCATAGGTCATTGGATGAAACTATTATCAAGAGACTAAAATGGAAGTGTGGCCTAGTTCCTGGAAGGTAAACATAAACAACAGGGATGTCATTGAAGTACTGCAAATTAGATCCAGAAGAGCTAGGAGTCCAGTGTGAGACACCAACGTCTTCCTTGAACTTACTTTTTGTATTTAGCAAAATGGAAGTTTACAGGATGGGAAAGGAAAGTGAAAACTTTACAATTCCTAGCTGCCAAAAATAGAGAGGTGGAGGAACTATGACAAATAAAAGTTTTACTCTGCTCTCACATTGAAGTAAGGAGTCAATATTTCTTCCAAGAAAGTAAGCAATGAAATAATGAGAAGTTTATGTAGCACATTAAACAACAGTATAAAACAAAAATGGAGACCAGCAGCAAAGAACAGAAAAAGGCATGTGTTATTTTAACAGGCAAAATGTTAAGAGATGGCTCACCTCAAAAGCGTGAATTAGAAGAGCAAGCTTGCACTGGAGTGAAAAGTTTGCTTTTCTTTATTGCTACCTAATGCACTTATATTTGAAGTTATAAGTAAATGTTGATATAATTGATCATAAGTACATGTTAGATGGTCAGTAATATGTACCATGGTTGAAAACTTGAGGGTAATGCAGCAAAAGATTCAATTCAGGGGGAGTTTGTCTGCTTTTAGAGTCTATGTCCATGGAAATATATTATAGTCTGTTTTAAAATTTTCTACAAATCTTCAAAAATAGGAGGAAAACTGACAGCACAACAGAACAAATTTTCAGAAATATTTTTAAGACTAAATGAATATGTGTCTCTGAATCCTGGTACAAAAGATTAGCAAAAATTATTGTCACAGCAGTTATGTGTGTTCAAAGAGAGGAAAGAGAATCAACTTTCTAGTAATTTGAAAAGCTGGGAACCTAGCCAAGATACATTCACCACTCCAAACATGGCCCATCCAGTCAGAGTGGAGGTGATGAATCAGGGATCTGAGAATGTTCAGTCCTGCTGTGGAAAGGTGAACATAACAGCTATTAAAATACTCCAGAAAAGGGAGAAACTTACACTGAGATACAAATGAGAGAAGGAAGATATGTCTCTGTTAATGTTGGAGGACAAGATGGTGGCAAGACGGTGGTAGAAATAATATTTAGTTGAAATAATTCATGTTGAGTTCCCTCTGGGATGGACATAATAATGTACAATACTGGTTGAGCAGATCCTTTCACACCAATGTCCATGAAAGCAATGGGTAGGGGAAAGGACAGACCATCCCCAGGCACACACATAGAGAGTTCTGGAGCAAGTACAACCCTTCAGAGAGTTCTGAATCCATTTATCAATGGCAAAAGATTGCTCCAAAAAGAAAAGTAATTTTGAGTGAATGTTTTCTCTGAAGTGAACTAATGCCTAATGAGGTTGATAGTGCAAATGAGCAACTTCAAGTGTCAATCAAATGTCTATCAGAATGAGGCTGGGAAGTTTTCAAATATTAGAAACAAAATAGTACATTATAGCAAACTGAATATAGAGTTGTGATAATTTCAATATGTAAATAAATCCTTAGATAGAGAAGAGTTTGGAAAAATGTGAAAGAATATTATCTTTTGGGAAAGTATTATTTTATATTAACTTGTGGCTAATACTGAAAAAATCAATTTGTATGGAAACAGCACTTGATAACTCTGGGACACACATTCCCTTTCAGCAGAAAAGAAATAATCATAAAATTGATAAGTAAATTATGATTTCCAAATGACTGATGAAAGTGGACTATGTTCTCTGTTCATAATGCACTCTACCACTAGGCCAAACTCCTGGTCCTGATTATAACCATTTACATTATTTTTAAGTAGTTGTACAAAGGGGTTGCAATTCAATACATTTGTTTGTGAGTATACTATGTTGATCAAATCACCTCTCCCATTATTCTTCCTCATCCCTCCCAATTCACATTCATCCTCTTAATTACTCAGTCCCATTTTCGCATGTGTACTTTGGCATTATGATTCCATTCACCCATTCTTCCTCCTGGCCCAGTTTTAAAATGTCGTTTCATGGCTTGTTGTCCCTGTGCCTTTGGTACTCTGGTGTGAAAGCATGTAGTTCCACAAAGACATTCATTTACCTGTGAGCAAAAGGAGGGGGGATTTGATCTCACCATCACATTCATGGGTAGGAGCCCAGTGTATTAGACCACCTATCAGACCTCAGTTCTAAGAGGTTCTATCATCTCCTTGTAGAACCACAGGTAGGTGCAAGCCTTTAACTGATAGGACATTGGTGGGATAGTTGATATCCAAACTAGCATTATACAACAAGTTAAAAATAAAAAAGCCAAATCAACTTTAATAAATCAAAAGGAAAGAATGCCAGCTGTTGCTGTTGATGACTATAGTCCTACCTTCTCAGGAAGCTGAAGCTGATATGTGATGATCCAAGTTCAAAGCCAGAGTGGGAAGAAAGGCTGGGAGACTCTTATCTTCAATTAATTACAAAAATGTACAAGTGGAGTTTCAGCTCAAATGGAAGAGCATTAGCCTTGAGCAAAAGATACCAAGGACAGTGCCAATCCCTGAATTTAAGCCCCAGGACAGCTCACCTCACCCCTCAACACACACACACACACACACACAAACACACACACACACACACACACACACACACACACACACACAGAATAATAGAACCAAACGACAAACAATAAACTGAAAAGAAACAGAATAGAGATGTTCACTGTATTAAAATGTAAATTTTTTACTTCAGTATATTGAAATGTTAATTTGCTTCAAAAACAGGCAACAAATATATGTAAGAAAATGATTTAAGATGAAGAGGTGTGAAGTTCAGGTGGCACCTGCTTAAAATCTTATCTACTCAGGTGCTGAGATCTAGTGAATCATAAACTGAAGACAGCCTAGGTAGAAAAGTCTTCCAGACTCTATTTTTAAACTAACCAACAGAAAGCTGGATTGGGGTTATGACTCTTGATAGAGAGTTTTAAGAAAAGTATAAAATTAGGTTACCACTAAGAACTTCTTGGTATAAAGAAATTTATTGTTAAAAATTAATGTTTATTAAAAATTAAGTTGAAGCAAAATAAATATTTTTAAAATTTAGATTTATTTTATTGCAAAAGTGATGTACAGAGGTGTTACAGTTACACACAGAAGTAAGGAGTATATTTCTTGGTGAACAGTGTTACTAGCCTTTCTTACCAAAATAAATAAATTTTTATAAAAACATAACATATACAGGTAGATATAAGAAAAAACAAATTAAACTATTCATTACTTACACATTAGGGAAATTAAACTCATAGATCTACAGAGCAAATACTACCATAGGGCTGAGAAATATCAACCTTATGTAAATTTTATTAGATTAGAAAGTGAGTTTATTTTATTGGACTAGAGAGCATTTCCAAACTTGCTTAATTTTACTAACAATACTTTTATACCAAAACTTGACAGGGAAGGTAAAAGGAAAAAAAAAATTGACCAACTCTACATTAGTGGTGAAGTACAAAAAACCTTAACAAAATATGAGTAAATGAAATCCAGCATTAGGTGACAACCATAATAATCTAGAACAAAATTAGAAAATATTTTAGAACTATATTAAGTGAAGAATAGAGACAAATCAGGATGGATATCATGACAAGAAACACTTTGGTTTTAGCAATCTAAGAAAAGATTGGAATATAATTAAATTGATAAAGAATATCAATTAAAGTTCCTGGCAAATATATTTGTGCTGAAATATTGAGCATGTTATCTTTTGATACAGTGCACAGGATAATAGTAATTATAACTTATTTCTATTCAAGAAGTTATTGACAAATATCCAACAAAGACCAAAACTTTTTAATGGAGAAAGGAAACTATTCTTAAATATTCTGTTCATAGTTTAGAAGAAATATCATTTCAGTGATCACATTTTTTCCAAAGATTATTTAATGAGTCTGTGGCATCCTATATAAAAATAATTAGAATTTGCCAAAATGTGTGTGCTTTTGTGTGTTTATAGCTAATAAAATGGATCCTAATAATTGATAGATATACAGTAGACCAAAAATAGGGGGGACAACTTTTGCTATACACAAAAGTAGAGTACTTATTCTGCAAAATATCGACATCCCAGAAAAGAGACAGTTTATACCATAGGCTCACCCTGGGCAAAAAACATGCAAAATTAACAGAGATATAATCATTGACACATGAAACACGATAAAGTTAATTTTCAGTTTTTACTTCTCAAACAATACCATAATAATAATAGCAAAAATGAAGGTTTTATTTTATACTGAATGATTATTTTTAATGTCCTAACTTGTCTGAGTATGTCTTGTATTTTTTATTTTTATTATTTTAAGTAGTTGCACAAAGAGATTCCATTCAACATACCAGTTTATGAGTATAATACATTCTGATCAATATCACCCCTTTCGTAGTTCTCCACCCCCCCCTCCCATTCTTACCATTTTCCTAGTTTCATAGGCTAAGCATTGAGGATATGCATAGGACTTGCATAAGGATAGAGGGTTCAAATCTAGCTTGAAATGGTGTCATATATGTGTTACCCAATGTTCAGTGCTTTTCACTAAAATTATTCCTCTAAGATTGAGACTCTGGGGCCACATGCCCATAGTTGTAGCTATTCAGAAGCTGAGATTTGAGGAGAGCAGTTTACAGCTAGACTATGCAAAAAAAGTGAGACTTTTATCACCAACTAACCACCCAAAATTCCAGAAATGAGCAAAAATGCCAACCAATGTTGCCCAGATGTTGAATTCAAGTACCAGTGCCACACGCATGCACACACACACACACACACACACACAAACACAAATTAATCAAGAAACTAATATCCAAACTGAATAGAAATGATGCAGCCAAAATGGACATGGAGCCAATGTGAATCTAAATGTTCACATTTTCTGTATGTTTTCTATGTAAGTAGTGACCTAGATACCTTTGAATTTAATCAAATTCTTTAATCCTAATAAATCTTTTAGAATGAAAAATATTTAAACCCATAAAGCAAAAAAGAAAGGTTTCTTTATATTTACAAGCAGAAAAATATCAAAAGATGACTACATTATTTATGATTTTTCATTGAGAAATATTTTTGCCAGAGTAGACGTTTACATATTATAATAGTCATTTAAAGCAAATTCCATATGAAAACTTGAATGTTTTGTTTAGCTTAGCTATCCTATGGATTCTATGATGATATTGAAGATTATACATCAAATTTGGTTTCTGTCAGTTTTATCTACTATAAATTCCATTGTGGGTTTCTTCGTGGCTACAGCATCTATGAAGTGGCTATTTTCTCAAGTCATATTTCACTATCCTGAGTATTTTTTGAGAAAACTGAATACATTTTAATAAATGTCTATGCTGTTTTGGATTCATTCTATTAAATTTAATTTTCCTTAGATCAATTTTTCAGATTTCTACTATGCCAATTTCTCCTTTTGCTTTCATCTTTAGTAAACTATACACATACCTAGTCAAAATGTCACCACAATTAAAATGGCTGCATCAATATGTCCTGCTTTACAACTGCCTTTATTTCAGTTTATTCAGGCTGTTAAAACTGAAGCACAAACTAATTTTGTTAGCATAAATTTCAGTTAAGTTCTATTAGACCACCATGTTTAAGATTTTTCTCCTCTATGATAACGTCTCTGACATCAGTTATGGCAATTTCTCATTTTATAATTTCATTTTTTTAATGACAGCAAGCTATCATGATAAAGTGATGTCCTATGTGTGGGAAAATTTTGTGATCTGTAAGTACAGCTATGCAACTGTACAATGCAAGTATCTTTATTTTTATATATGCCCTTAACATTCATAGATTAAGAAAGCCAGCTACAGTAGTTCTCAATGGACACAATTTTGAATCCAGCTCAGGTATAACATTAGTGAGATTTTGTCTTAATCACAACCACTAGACCACACATGAGAGAAAACTAAAGCAAACACACACACACACACACACACACACACACACACACACACACACACTGTATTTATATATTTATATAGGGGTGGAAGCACGGTTCAGTGACAGAGCAGCCTCTATGTAGCAAGCTCAGATCCTTGAGTTCAAAGCCCCAAAAAGCTCATTCTCTACCTAAAAATTCATAGGCTGAAATCCAATCACAACATCACATCATGAGATTAGCAGGCAGGGACTTGAAGCAGTGGGTGGGTGATTAGTGGCCTTAAAAATTAGCCTCAGAAAGAAGCCTTAATCAGCCACAAAACATAGAACAAGAAGGAACTGTCTGTGAGACAAAAAGTGAGATCTCTCCAAACACAGAATATCTAATAATGCATTGATACTGGATCTGTCATCTTTTAGAAAAATGAAAATTAAAGCACTTTTTTGGAACCACTCAGCTAATGGACTAGCAGACCAAATGGACTAAGACAATAATGAACATTTGTTCAATTTGAATTCGGCACAATAAATCTGTCTTAGAGGCTGTGGTGGGAAGTGAGGTTTCTGATAGCACTGTGCTAAAACACCTAGAATGCAAACCAGGCCCTCAGTTCCTTCTCCAGCTTTGAGGAAAAAAGAAAAAAATAGAAAGAATGTATTACACTGTTGTGGTTACATATTCACATAACTTATTTTTAGTATGCATCCTTGTTAAACCTAATGAAATAGTTATTTATGCTTAACAAGCTGACTACTCAGGGGTCTTCACATTCTCTTGAGTAATTAACAAGAACATTTTCTCAGTTAAATGATATTTGCTTTGAGTTTACATTTAGCCATTTGCAAGTTTATGTGCATATAGAATTAGTATCTTTGTTAGATAGGTTTGTAATTCATTGCATCCTCAGTTCATTCCACAAAGTTTCAATGTAGTTTAATAAAACAAAGCCAGAGATGAATTAATGCCATATCCAATAAGTATTTCTGCTTCTGAACATGGTAAGCAGAGATTGGATAGTTTCTTGTGTTGTAGACACTCAACAACTGTACAAAAATATGTGAAACAACTGTTTTCAAACATTGAATGGAATCCAGTACAGAGCAAGATCTGAGAAGAGCTGGGGATAGATCTGTTGAGTCCTAGGTTTTGATTCCTTCAAAAGCTGTGTGGTAGAAAACAGAAAGCAAAAAGTGTGAATCTGCCTTACCAAGCTGAGCATCCAGGGAGAACAGAATTCAGTACACTGAGAGAGTTGGGACCTGTGTGTTAGGATTCCACAGGAGAAAACTATAGAATTGTTTACATTTAATTTGAATTGAATTGAATGATCCAAATGTGTAGTGTTTAATATGGCAGTTACTCTATAAATGTGGCTACTGAGCACGTATGGCGTCTAGTTAGTACTGAAGAACTGAATTTCTAACTGTATTAAATATCAATGATTTGAAATGGTAATTAGAAAACTGAAGAGATTTTGTTATCACGATACTTTTAAATATGTTTGTGATTAAGTGGATATATAAATCTGTATTTTCAACTATTTCCAATGAAAATGTGACATACAAATTGAAATATATTATGAATGCAAAATTCAAAGTAGATTTCTGAGAATTTGTTAATATAAAAATAATTGGGGCGAGGATTTTGGCCTAGTGGTAGTGTTTGCCTAGCATGCAGGAAGCCCAGGTTCAATTCCTCGGTACCACATACATAGAAAAAAGCTGGAAGTGGTGCTGAGGCTTAAGTGGTAGAGCTCTAGCCTTGAGAAAGTCCAAGGACAATGCTCAAGCCCTGATCTCAAGCCAAGGACTGGCAAAAAGAAACAACAACAAAAAAAAACCCGAATATGGAGATCATTGACGACTGGTAGCATATGCCTGTAATTCTATCTACTCAGGAGGCAGAGGTCTGGGTGTTGTAGTTCAAAGCCATCCCAGTCAGGAAAGTTTGTGAGACTCTTATTTCTAATGAACCATGAAAAAGCAAGTAGAGAAACTTTGGCTTAACTGACAGAGAGCTTGCCTTAAGCAAAAAGGCTCAAGGAGAGCTCTAGGACTAGGACCAAATATAGACAGATAGACAAATGCAATTCTAAAATTGAAAAGTCAAAGAAAACACAGAAAAAAATGCACAGATCCATTAATTGAATGAATCAGAATATTCAGTGTTTTTTTTCACTCAAGAATGGGTTTCCCACTTAGATCTTAAGCAAAAAGGAATTATAGACACCTGAGAAAGATACATTATCTCCCAGCATTAAATTATTTGGAGTGTCATTGAGGCATAACGAACAGTGAAAAGGATATTTCCAATACCATTGGCCTACGGTGCAGAGTGACCATTTTATCTCTTAAAAATGTCAAGTGTATAATGTTAAAACATAATTAGCATTCATAATGCCACCTCACTTTCTTTTAGAATTACCTAGTTCTAGGCAATCCAAAATTTCATATAGAATAATAAAAGACCCCATATAGCAAAAGCAATTCTTAGCAGAAAGAACAGTGCAGAAAGAATTACAATACCAAACTTTAGACACTATTACAGAGCTATAATTGTCAAAACAGCTTGGTACTGGCACAAGAACAGGCCTGAAGATCAATGGAATAGAACTCAGGACCCAGATATTAACCCACAGACCTATGGCCACCTAATCTTTGATAAGGGAGAAAAAAAATAGAATGGAAGAAAGACAGCCTCTTCAACAGGTTGTGCTGGCAGAACTGGTTAAGCACCCACAGAAAACTAAAGTTGGATCCTTTCTTGTCACCCTATACCAGGAATAACTCCAAAAGAATCAAATACCTCAAGGTAAAATCAGATACAATGAAAACTTTACAAAAAGGAATAGGAAATACACTAGGTCTCCCTGGCATCAGTTGAAACTTTCTTAATAAGGACCCAGAAACACAACAAATCAGAGAAAGTCTGGATAAGTGGTACTCCATTAAACTGAAGAGCTTATGTATACCAAAGGACATAGCTAGCAAATTAACTAGAAAGCCTACAGAATGGGAGAAGGTTGTCACTAACCATACAACAGACAAAGGCCTCATATCTAAAATATATCAACAGCTCAAAAAATTGAATCACTCTGAAACTAATCTACAAAGAAACAATCATCCCATTAAAAGATGGGACAAAGACTTAAAGAGAGCCTTCTCAGGAGAGGAAATAAGAATGGCCTATAGACTCATGAAGAAATGCTCAACATTTCTGGCCATAAAAGAAATGCAAATCAAAACAACTTTAAGATTCCACCTCACTCCAGTTAGAATGGCCAGGATCAAGAAATCTAACAACAACAGATGCTAGAGGGGATGTGGCCAGGAGGAATCACTACTACACTGTAGATGGGAGTGCAAACTCTTTCAACCACTATGAAAAGCAAAATGGTGGTTCCTCAAAAGACTAAATATAGAGCTCCAGTATGACACAGCAATTCACTACTTGGCATTTACCCAATTTTCCAGAAACAAGGACATACTAAATCTACTAGCACAATGATGTTCATTGCAGCACTATTTACCATAGCAAAGATATGGAACCAACCCAGATGTCTCTCAGTTGATGAGTGGATCAACAAGACGTGGTATTTATACACAATGGAATTCTATGCTGCTGTCCGAAAGAACTACATCGCCCCCATTTGTAAGAAAATGGGATGGGTTAGAAAAAATCATATTAAGTGAAGTAAGCCAGACTCAAAGGAACTTAGGCTCAATGGTTTCCCTCATTTGTCATAATCAGGAGAAACTTTGGGCTCTTCTAGCAGAGGTTCACAATAGAACAAAACCTAGATACATAAGTCCATATAGAATGATACTAAATGAAAGGACCACCAGGATATAGAAACAAAAGCCATATAATGAGTGATTGTTGTCCTTAATGTACTATGTTATCTCTCATCTCTTTTGCTGTCCCTTGGTTATCTCATCTTGTTACAGTATTTCATCTGGTTATCTGACATATTATAGATAGATAGATAGATAGATAGATAGATAGATAGATAGATAGATATTTCTATACATCTGTGTGTGTGTGTATTTGGTTATTTGAAATTGGATAGGGAAGGGAGGAAAACAAGATTAGGGGTGGGGCTGTGGGGAGGGAATCAATGTATGTGAAGTAATGCACCAGGTAGAAATCTGGTAAGTAGAATGTAACCCCTCTATTAATTACAATAAAAATATAAGAAAAAAAGAATTACCTACTTCTATGTAAGCACAGAATGCCTTTGAAAACTGATTTCTTTGAATGCAGCAGGTTTGTTTGTTTGTGCTGAGGTATGTGTGTCTTCTGAAATTCCCTGTTCTATCCCACACTTCCTTTCCACCTCTTTTTTTCCTCCTAGAGAATTACTTCTCTGCTATCTCTTAGCCATTTCACCTGCTATGGCCCTTGAAAGGCTTCTCCCAAGAAAATCACTGGGGCACATAGCCACATACAAAGGAAAGGAATTTAATGTCAGTATTCTAACAAGCTACCTGGCAGCAAGTGGAGATTACAAGCTCAGTTATGCAGGGTCAAGTTTGGGGTGAGACGTGAAGGGTGAGATTAGGAGATTTAATTGTGGTGGGGCTCAGATTTATGGCTGTAGATGCCTATGTCACTTGATAAGACAAGGTCTGAGTCAGCTACTTTCAGGAAAAGGCCTGTGTCACCAGATTTGGGGGACAGGTCATGCTTTTTACAGTAGAGCCTAAGATATTGGAGTGGCTCCTGAGATGGGGGAGTTTAGATTAACTGCCCTAAGTTACTGTGCAAATACACCATCTTCACTAAGTTCCCATATCTGTATTTTCTCTCCTGTCCCCTGCAATCCTTGAAAAACATATTCTTTTCCTTTCTCCATGTATATGTTCAGCAAAATGCCAAAAAAAGCTAGTGAAAATCAGCACATGCTGGTAATGTTTAAGTAAATGTTTCTGTGAAAACAGTTTTCAAGGTCATATAAGGTAGTTTTTTTTTTTTGTGTGTGTGTGTGTGTGTTGTGTTTGTGTGTGTTTGTACATGTATATTTCATTTTGTTTTGTTTGCTGTACTAGTACTGGGTCTTGAACTCAGGGTCTTGCACTCTCATTTGGCTTTTGCTCCCAGGGCTGGCACTTTACCACTTGAGTCACTGATCTCCCCAGATTTCCACTGATTATTTTCTAGTTGGGCTGGCTTTCAGTATCAATCCTCAGATTTCAAGCTCCTGAATAGCTAGGCATGAGCGAGAAGTTCTCTTCTACAATTAAAAACTTTTGGGTGGAGTTAGGAGGAATGAAAGAGGAGGATGGAAGTGATATGTAGAAATAAAACACCTTTATAAGGATATTTTTAATTAAAAAATTAATATAAGGGTTTGGGTTTTTTTGTTTTGGTTTTTGTTTTGTTTTCCTCATGGCTAATGCTTTACCACTTTGAGCCACAGCACTGCTTCTGATATTCTGGTGGTTAATTGGGAATAAAAATCTCATGGATTTCCTGCCGAGATTGTCTCTGAACTGTGATCTTTAGTTCATCAGCCTCCTGACTAGCTAGGATTACATGCGTTAGCTATCACTGATCAGCTATGCAGATATGCAGATATGTGTACAGTAATGATAGGGTCAAATTTTAAATACCATTCCACATTATATGAGGACAAATTTTTATAGAAATTTCTCTGTAGATGCTTTAATTTTATGTTTTTATATATAGCAGATCTGTTTTTACTTTAGTATACTATTTAGATTTTAATATATCAAAATAAATAGGATGTTTAGATTAATTGTATATTAAATATATACTAGATTAATTATATATTAGAATTATTTATAAACATCATTACACATAATTTAGTTTCTTGTCATAGAGTTCAATAACAAAAATTAAACCATTCAAAACAACAAGTCTGCACAAATAAAAACCTGGAAACTCAAATCAGAAAAGATTTTGTATTTTCCCCATTTTTTTGCTTCAAAGTCAATTGTGAGAAGCACAGAAAAACTAACTGGCAATGTAAATGTGACCAAAGTTTACACAGAAGAGGTGCCATTACTGAAACTTAACTGATTGGCATCTGAATTGAATTCTATCTCTTTAACCAAAGCAAGCAATATTTTAGCAAGGAAATTCTCTCTATTCCATTCCACATCTTGGTAAAGGAGTTTGAATGTTAAGACTATTGTCAACTGTGGACATACACTTATCACATGTGGGAACTCAAAATGAGGTTGAAAAGGTTCCTTGGCTGCATTCTGATGATACCTCTCTATGCAGAAGACCTGGAGCACTCAAGCAAGGACTATGTCATAAATATTTTTTCACTTGTAATTAATTAATGCTTCAGTAGCTATTTGGGTTGGCTACTAAACACCATAATGGACTCTGATTAAAAAATTCTGTGGTCAAGATACAATGTATTCATACACTACTTTGTTAAATGACAACTCCTTTGTATAATTACTTATGATAACACAGATAAATTTAAAAGGGCAGATTTTATTAGTCTTCATCTATTAAAATTGTACCAGGAATGCAATTAGTTCTTTATAGTACTGCTATGTGATCTCAGGGACTTCAAACTTGCTATGCAAGGTGCTCTAACTGTGTCCCCAGTACATTTTTAACTTATGTATATTTTGGATAGGGTCTCATAGTTTTGGCCAGAGATTTCCTTGTATACCTCACATCCTGCATATCTTGGATTATAGGGCTTCGCCAATATATTCAGCTTGTTTGTTCAGCATTGCGGTAACTTTTGCCCGAGTGTCAAATCTACCCATCTCTACTGTTTTTCAATTATTATAACATTGTGGGCCTTAACATATGCCTAAATTTTATTTTAAAATATTGCTATCTGTACAAATATTTTATCTTGATATATTTGTAGACTAATGGAGAGGGCCATAACAATGTATTATATGACACACTTTATAACAGGGTTGTGGCACCATAAATTATGTCTACAATCTATGTTAATGTATTTCTTTTAACCTGTCAAATCTTAGTGACATATCCTCAAGTGTGAAGCCAAGGCTCTTATTTAATCACAATTTTAAATAGATTTTCCCTGCTTCTGAAGTGATATTAAATGCCACAAGAATTTTATACTGGTATTTAATTTTATGAGACAAATATTATTAAGTTGTGGCAAAATATAATATGAAATAAGCACTTCTACTTCCAAGCACAGTTTTGTACTTAAACTCTTAATTTATTTTATAATTACTATCAAGCTATATAGGCCCAAAGCTCTGAGTTATAACTGAGTAACTTAATAAAAATACTAAAATGCTGGTTCAATCTTTATAAATTGTGTTATTTGATACAGTTACCATTTGTAAAGATAAATTTGATCCAATCGACACTACCAAAACCAGATCAAAAGAAGTACAAAAGTTGTAACCTAGACTCAAAAAATAAACTCAAGAATTTTTCCCAATGCAGCCTCAAAGTAGAGATGCTGTATCGTTAGAGATATGGAATGTTCTAGGGATAGCCAATCCTTCATGAAAGTAATCTTTGACCAAAGGAAGACAGGGAGCACTGGAAAAATGTTACGCTGGAAATAATATTATTACAATCAGTTCCTAATAGGATAAGGTCAGAAAGGTATATGCATTCCAGAAAGTTCTTAAATGGTTCAGGATTTTTATTGGCCATATCTATATTGATGAGAATTTTAAATACTTGTGACAGTGTCTTCATACAAAATGCATGGGAAAGGAAAAGTGTGCTTGATCGAATATAACATTCAACTTCTAAAAATGACTCTTTCCAAAACATTTTACCTAGCATTGGTCAAGTAACTTTTCCTAAGATTTATCTTAGGA
Source organism: Megascapheus bottae (assembly GCF_031878675.1). Lineage (NCBI taxonomy): Eukaryota > Metazoa > Chordata > Mammalia > Rodentia > Geomyidae > Megascapheus > Megascapheus bottae. Next base: position 35,592,981 of record NC_143509.1, read on the forward strand.
TTTCCTAAGATAAACTCCATAGTGCAAACCCATAGATTGTTCTCAGTCTCCAACCATCATTGACAACTATTTAGAAGGCTCTGGGTGTGTAGAACAGGGACTACACATTTGTGTAAATTTCGTTCATTTTTTCATTACCTTAAAGTTCTTTTAAAAATAAATGTCATGGGGAAGGAAGATGGCGCCGAGACAATAGGGACGCTGCCTAGCTCTCTCTCACAAAAAGAGAGAACCAGGGAGTCCCATGAGCCAATTATCTTAAGACATCCACAACAACAAACTCAAAAAGCCACGGAGAAGAACTCAAAATGGAAAAGAAATCCAGATACAGCTTACATCCAACTTTCTCAAGAATTCAGAACGGAAGGACCCCTCCCCCACCTCTCTCCACCGGCTCCAAGCCGCAAAAAGCTGCAGCGGGGAAAGGGCACCCGGCCAGGCAGCCTGACTGCTGCAGAAACCAGCATAGAACCCGGCGGAAGCAGCAGAATCCAGACGCAGACCCAGAACAGCAAGCAGCGAACCCAGACACGGAACACAGGCAGTGGCGGAGACCTGAGGGGAGTGAAAGACTACCCAAAACCGTGGATCAACCACAGACGGAACGCAGAGGCGTGAGTAATACAGCACGTTCCCAAACACATAGGGAAAGCAGAGCTGTGCCAAGCAATAGAACTTAACTCAGACGCCTCCACCTGGCTTGAGAAAGACTGGAGGGAGCAGGGAGGCAAGGAATTTAGAATCCTGTCCCTGCCCTCAACAGCCCCCTCCCTCAGGCCATTGACCGGAGACTGACAGGCAGGCGGTGCTAAGACCCAGCACCCCACCAAGGGAGGCAGAGCTGTCCCAACTCCCACCCGCCCAACAGGCTCAACTCCCAGCCCTCTGACTGGAGACTGACAAGCGGGCGGACCCTAAGACTCAGCACCCCACCAGCTCCCAGGCCACTGGATGTGGAGAGTGGAGGGCGCTGGGACCCTGCCTTACAACAGCGGGTAGGGTGTGCAAGAAAATAGGAGCCAGCATCTACCCTCCCTCAATAATTGAGCGGGGCATCCTCCAGCTGGGAATCCTGAGCAAGACAGCACCCAGGGGCCCCCCACAGTAACAGGCTCTCTGACAAAGCAATGGAAACACAGCAGGGTTCTGAAGGGCCGACCAGCAGCCAAGCTCACCTTCTGAGAACCAAAAAGGCGCGGCTCTGCCCTTAGAGCCCACATCCTAAGCTGGGCACCACCCCTGGGAACAGAGCGGTCTCCTGCTGGTCCTGCTGAGAGCCCCTGGAAACTCTCAATCCCCAGACCTTTGGCTGGGGGCCGCCCCTGGAAGCAGCACAGGAAAACGTCTGCCCAGTGCACTCAGAATGAAGCTCGCAGATCCATCCCATGGTCCACTGTGAGGCCACTGGTTGGGCTAAGAGCTAGTAGTGCAGCAACACATAAGTTTTATTCAAATACTTTCCAAACTTTGTACTCAAATACGCTACCTACTTACCAACTTAGGTCAGTTATCCTTAAGTTATATCTTTTCTTCATTACTACAATATTCTTACACTCCTACGTTAATCCTCTTGTACCTCCCCTGACCTCTCTCATTCTATTTTTCTATCTCTGGACCTCTGTTCATCTTTCAACTCTTATACTGCATGAATCTACACTTAATGGCTGTTGAGCAATATTGTATATCTAGGCGTTCAATTATTCTCTAGGCTCAGAGGGACTTAAAGACAGTAGAGACTGGATTGAGAGGCTTATTGTTTTGGGTATAAATCGCTTATCAGTGATTGTATTAGACTGGTCTGTAACTGCACAAAAAGAAAGAGGGATAACACCAATCAAAACTTGTGAACATCTAGTGTCTGCCAGCTACAGAGGTCTAGGATGGTTATATCTGAAAAACTATAATTGTGTTTAGTATTAATCTTGCTCCCATTTTCAAATGGGCAGAACAAGAAACTCAACAAAAATGTCAAATCAAGAAACAACATCCCCCACCCAATGTAAACAGCCAATGGAACAGTCACTGGCAAACCTAGAGGAGAGTCTTCCAAGTGCTGTACAAATGCAATTGATAAACATCATTAATGAAAAATGTGAAAATATAAAGAAACAGATAAGGGAGGAAGCCATAGCTAAACAAGAAGAAACCATAAACAAGGTAATAAGTGAAAAAGAAGAAGCCATAAAGGAGGCCATAATAAAGGTTTTTCAAAGAAAAATGGATGAATTCATAGAATCCACAAATAAAAAAGTGACCCAACGTTAGCAAATGTTCAAAGAAAATAAAGCTACTGAGCTAACCACTCAAATGGAAATCAAGGAGCTAAAGAAATCCATACATGATCTAAAAGAAGAGATGCAAGGCATCAAAAATGAGCAATTAGAAGCAAGGGAGATGAAAAATAAAGTAGATAGCTTTGATAGCAGGTGAGACAATGCAGAGGAGAGAATTTCCGGGGCTCAAGATAATTTAGTTATTATAGAGAAAGAACAGAAAATGAGTCAATCCAAATCTAGGAAATATGAGAAAGCACTTCAGGAGGTCGAAGATACAATTAGGAAGCCTAATTTAAGGCTAATTGGTATTGAGGAGGGTCTGGAGAAAGTGGTCAATGGTATTGGAAATATACTTCAGGGAATCATCTCAGAGAATTTCCCAAATATCCAGAAGGGCAGGCCCATCCAGATACAAGAAGCTTTTAGAACCCCAAACAGACCTGACCAGAAAAGAACATCCCACCGCCACATCGTAATCTGAACTGGATCAATAGAAACCAAAGAAAGGATCCTAAAGGCAGCCAGGGAAAAGGGATCAGTAACCTATAAAGGAAAACCAATCAGAATAACCCCAGATTTCTCAGCAGAGACCATGCAAGCAAGAAGTGACTGGAAGCAAATATGTCATGCCCTTAAGTCAAATAACTACCAACCAAGAATCCTGTACCCAGCTAAGCTCTCATTCATAACTGAGGGAACAATAAAAACATTCCATTCCAGGGAAAAGCTGCAACAATATGGCGCAACAAAACCAACACTACAGAGAATTCTCAAAGATGTTCTATACATAGAAAACCAAAATAAATGCAATATAGGGAAAGAAATGGCACCTAAACAGCATACCATCTAAGGACCACAAGAACTGTCAAGACACAGGCCCTAATAAAAGCTTTTAAAAATGGTAGGAACTAATAAATATCTCTCAATCCTAACTCTCATTATCAATGGACTTAACACTCCAATTAAACGGCATAGGCTGTCTAGTTGGATCAAAAAGCAAGAGCCATCGTTCTGCTGTCTTCAAGAGACACATCTTACCCAAAAAATCAATCATCTTTTGAAAGTGAGAGGTTGGAATAAACTCTATCAAGCTAACGGCCCCCATAAACAGGCTGGAGTTGCCATCCTCATATCAGATAAAATAGATTTCAAACCCTAAAATTAGTAAGAAAAGACAAAGAAGGTTACTACATACTAGTAAAGGGATCTTTCCTCCAGGAAGACATAACAATCCTAAATATTTACACACCCAATCCCGGAGCTCCGAACTTCATCAAGCAAACTTTACTTACACTGAAACCATACATAGATCGAAACACAGTGATTGTCGGTGACTTTAACACACCACCCTCACCTATGGACAGATCAACAAGGCAAAAACTCAACAGAGAAACCTTAGAACTGAACAACCATATAGACCAACTAGATCTAACAGACATCTGCAGAATATTCCACCCAGCAACAACACAATATACGTTTTTCACAGCAGCACATGGAACGTTTTCCAAAAGAGACTACATCTTAGCCATAAAAAAAACCTGGACAGACTCAGAAACACTGAAATTATTCCCTGCACACTCTCCGACCCAAATGCATCAAATCGGAACTGAACACACATCTCCACCAGCGAAAACCCTGTAACTCATGGAGACTGAACAACACATTGTTGAATCACCAATGGATTATCGAAGAGATCAGAACAGAAATCCAACAGTTTATGAAATTTAACAATAAGGAGCACACAAAATACCAACTCCTTTGGGACACAGCAAAGGCAGTACTCAGAGTTAAATTTATAGTGCTGTGGGCCTACAACAACAAGTTGGAAAAATCGCAAACCAATAAGTTAATGTCTCACCTTAAGCTCCTGGAAAAAGAGCAACAAACCAACCCTAATCCGAGTAGAAGAAAGCAAATTATTAAAATCAAAGCAGAATTAAATGATTTGCAATCCAAAAAACTATAGAAAGAATCAACAAAACAAGGAGTTGGTACTTTGAAAGAATTAACAAAATGGACAAACCCTTAGCAAATCTTACCAAAAAAAGAAGAGAGCATATCGAAATAAACAAAATCACAGACGAAAATAGTAATATCACAACAGAAATTACCAAGCTCCAGAATATCATGAGGGAATACTTCTCAAACCTTTATGCCAACAAATTTGAGAATCTAGAAGAAATGGATGAATTCCTAGCCAATATTAACATACCCACACTGAACCAAGAAGAACTAAGCCAACTCAACAGGCCTATTTCAAGCTCTGAAATAGAAATGGCAATTAGAGAACTTCCACCTAAGAAAAGCCCAGGGCCAGATGGATTCACAGCTGAATTCTATAAGGTCTTCAAAGCAGAGCTCACACCAATACTCCTCAAGCTCTTCAACGAAATTGAAAACAAAGGTTCTTTACCAAATTCATTCTATGAAGCCAGTTTAACCCTCATCCCCAAACCAGACAGAGATTCATCAAAGAAAGAGAACTATAGACCTATTTCTTTGATGAACATTGATGCAAAACTTCTCAACAAAATACTGGCCAACCGTCTACAACAACTCATCAAAAAAATTATACACTATGATCAAACTGGATTCATCACAGGAAGGCAAAGCTGATTCAATATACGCAAATCAATTAATATAATTCAACACATCAACAGGAGCAAGGACAAAAATCACATGATTGTCTCAATAGATGCGGAAAAGGCATTTGACGAGATCCAACACCCCTTTATGTTAAAAGCTCTGGAGAAACTAGGAGTCCATGGAACATTCCTCAATATAATAAAGGCTGTGTATGACAAACCCACTGCTAGTATTACACTTAATGGTGAAAATCTAAAGCCATTCCCTCTAAAATCAGGAACGAGACAAGGATGCCCACTCTCTCCACTCCTCTTTAACATAGTACTAGAATTCCTAGCCAGTGCAATAAGGCAAGAAGCAAGCATAAAGGGGATCCAAGTAGGGAAAGAGGAAATAAAACTATCCCTCTTTGCAGATGACATGATTCTGTATTTAAAGAATCCTATAGACCCTACTCCCAAGTTCCTTGAGCTGATTCAAAACTTTGGAAGAGTAGCAGGTTATAAAATTACCCCTCAAAAATCAACTGCCTTCCTTTACGCCAACAGTGAGAGGAAAGAGGAAATGATCAGGAAAGAAACTCCTTTCACAATAGCCTCAAAGAAAATAAAGTACCTAGGAATTAGCTTAACTAAGAATGTAAAGGACCTTTTTGATGAAACCTTTAAAACCCTAAAAAAGGAAATTAAAGCAGAACTAAGGAAATGGAAAAACCTCCCATGCTCCTGGATTGGAAGAATCAACATCTTGAAAATGACAATCTTGCCAAGGGCTATCTACAAATTCAACGCAATACCCATCAATATCCCAATGGCATTCTTTAAAGAAATAGAAGAGGCAATTCAAAATTTCATGTGGAATAATAAAAGACCCCGTATAGCAAAAACACTTCTTAGCAGAAAGAAAAGTGCAGGAGGCATTTCAATTCCAAACTTTAGACTGTATTACAGGGCTATAATTATAAAAACAGCTTGTTACTGGCACAAGAACAGGCCTGAAGACCAATGGAATAGAACTGAGGACCCAGATATTAAACCACAGACCTATGGCCACCTAATCTGTGACAAGGGAGCCAAAAAAATAGAATGGAAGAGAGAGCCTCTTCAAAAAGTTGTGCTGGCAGAACTGGTTAAGCACCTGCAGAAAACTAAAGTTGGATCCTTTTTTGTCACCCTGCACTAGAATTAACTCCAAATGGATCAAAGACTTGGAGGTAAAAGCTGACACACTGAAAACTTTACAAGAAGGAATAGGAGATACACTAGGCCTCCTTGGCACAGGTCGAAACTTTCTTAATAAGGACCAAGAATCACAACAAATCAGAGAAAGGCTGGATAAGTGGGACTGCATTAAACTGCAGAGCTTTTGTATGGCAAAGGACATAGCTAGTAAATTAATTAGGAAGCCTACAGAGTGGGAGAAGATATTCACCAACCAAACAACAGACAAAGGCCTCATATCTAAAATATATAAACAACTCAAAAAATTGAATCACTCTAAAACTAATCTCCAAAGTAACAACCATCCCATTAAAAAATGGGCCAAAGACTTAAAGAGAGTCTTCTCTGAAGAAGAAAAAAAAATGGCCTATAGACACATGAAGAAATGCTCCACATCTCTGGTCATAAAAGAAATGCAAATCAAAACAACTCTAAGATTCCACCTCACTCCAGTTATATTGGCCAGGATCAGGAAAACGAATAATAACAGATGTTGGAGGGGATGTGGCCAGGAGGGATCACTACTACACTGTTGGTGGGAGTGCAAACTCGTTCAACCACTATGGAAAGCAGTATGGCAGTGCCTCAAAAGGCTAAACATAGAACTCCCCTATAACCCAGCAGTTCCACTACTTGGCATTTACCCAACCATCCAGAAACAAGGGCATCCTAAATCCACTAGCACAACCATATTCATTGCAGCATTATTCACCATAGCAAAGATATGGAACCACCCTAGATGTCCCTCAGTCAATGAGTGGATCAACAAGTTGTGGTATTTGTACACAATGGAATTCTATGCTGCTGTCAGAAAAAACGACTTCGACCCATTTGTTAGGAAATGGAAAGACTTAGAAAAAATCATATTAAGTGAAGTAAGCCAGACTCAAAGGAACTTAGGCTCGATGGTTTCCCTCATTTGTCATAATCTGTAGAAACCTTGTGCTCTACTAGCAGAGATCTGCAATAGAGAAAAACCTTGATATATAAGGCCATATAATATGAAGCTAATTGAAAAGACCTCCAGGATATTGAAACAAAAGCCATATAATGAATGATTGTTGTCCTTAATGTACTATGTTATCCCTCATCTCCTTTGCTGTCCCTTGGGTATCTCATATTGTTACAGTATCTCACTTTGTTATCTGATATATTGAATTTATTTGTATTTGGTTATTTGACATTTGATAGGGAAGGGGGGAAAACCAAGACGGGGGGGTGGTTGGTGGGTGGAGGGAAGGGTAATGGGTACCAAGACATGTGAAAGGGTATCAATGTATGTGAATTAATGCACCTTCTATCTGGCAAATATCATGTAACCCTTTTATTAATTACAATAAAAATATAAAAAAATAAAAAAAATAAATGTCATTAAGCTGGAAAAAAGATACTCAATTTATTCATAAAATGTTCAGAGAAATTTTTAATTTAACATAATGTTGTAGGTTTTTGTTCCTTTTATTCTCTCAAAATCAACTATCCAAAATCAACTAGTACTTTAAAAAATTGTTGTTGAAACTAATAATAATTTATAACTCAGAACCACATAACAAAGGAAAGCTCTGGTGCTAGCAGGCTCTGTGCACTCACTTCATTTTGAAATAGAAGAAGACAAGGTTGACCCATATCTGTAGCTAGCCTTCTGCCCAGGGGGGCAGTGGAAAGGGAGGAAACTATAGTCTGAGCTGCCCTTTAGCTGACAATCTCAGGAGGTTACTAAGAAACAAAAATTGAAATAGTGATTCCTAGCCTTCAATGTATTTCTGAACCATCTGGGAATGTTTCAAATATATATATATATATATATATATATATATATATATATATATATATATATATATGTAGTAGTTCCAAACCTTTGACTCAGATGAAGATTTTCTGGGAGATGATGTGGGAATTCACATATTTCTTTTATATTCCTCAGGTTACTCTATATGAAGCCATTCTGTAATAATTATTCAGTGAGGGCTGAGAGAGCACAGACATGAAACCTGGGTCATAAGAGACATTTCTAATGCCCAGTGAATATTCTTGCCTTTTTTAACCTCAAAGTTATAAAAAGGCTCATCAGTGACAAATTCATCTTATTGAAAGAAAAACAGTAAAGACATTGCTGTTGAATCACTTCTCAGATAATATAAAGGGGGGTGGGGCAGAACAAAAAGGAAAACAAAGCAAATTTTGGAAAGAGTGTTCAAAAATAAATTAATGCCAGCAAAAAATAAAATTCCTTAGATTCCACAATAAAATAGCATCATAAGAAAACAATAGAGAAACTCTATAGGCAAAGAGACATGCAAGGTCATAGAAATAAAGGAGCGCTCACCTCTGCAGTCCTATCACAGCAATCCTATCTGATCTCAGACTGCCTTTATATCCCATTCCTTCTCCATTGTAAGATAATTTCTGTTTGATTTTAGTGTCCTGCTGACACTTTTACTGCATTTCTAATAAGCTAATGGTGAATTTTATGATTTAAGTTGGAGAGAATCATGCTCAGATTTGCTATTCAACAATAGTTTTGAACATTCGGAGTTTTCTCAAGTGAAAACAATTCCAAATTAATGATCCTTTCTTCTTCAAATTGCAAACAACTTTAAATGATATTACAGTGTTCACACCACATGACAAACTGCCAAAACACTTGCTACTTCAACTTCAATCACATGCAAAAATTCATTTTCAACTGAAACCAACATGAATATCTTAAAGGAATTCTACAATGAATAAACTAATAAATCATCTATGTGAAGAAGTGTTCAATTTTCCTTTTCTTTTAGGGCAGGGTGTTGATATGGCTTAGGAAAACAAACGTTGGAGACTCTGGCATTGCCTCGTAATAAAAACATAGACAAAAGTAGGCAGGAGAGGCAAAGATAATTAAATAGTCTTTCACATTGACTCAACACTCTTCAGATCAGTGGCAAATGTATCCTTTGGCAAAGCAATGCTTTACCTGCTACAAGGCAAAATCATTTGGTCACAACTTTAACCTGGACTGTATTCTTCTTCGGTTCTGTTCTTTTGTACTTTTGCTATACATTCTCCCATTATTCTTGAATTATTCTTTTTATTTTGGAGGTTATGGGGCTTGAATTCAGGGCCTGGGTGCAGTCTCTGAGCTCTTTTGTTCTAAGATAGTGTACTACCACTTTTTTTTTTTTGTCAGTCATGGGGCTTGAACTCTCTGACTAGGCACTGTCCCTGAGCTCTTCAGCTCAAGGCTACCGCCTTACCCCTTGAGGCACAACATCACTTCCGGTTTTCTGGTGGTTAATTGGAGATAATAATCTCCCTGACGTTACTTCCCCTGCCTGGCTTTGAACTGCTATCCTCAGATCTCAGCCTCCTGAGTAGCTAGGATTACTGGCATTAGGCACTGTGCCCAGATAAAAGTAAAATCACTATTTTATTTTTTGCTGGTCCTGGGCCTTGAACTCAGGGCCTGGGCATTGTTACTCTGCCACTTTGAGCCACAGCTCTATCTTCCAGTTTTTGAATGATTAACTAGAGTTAAGAATGTCACAGGGACTTTTCTTCCCAGGGTGGTTTTATTTTTTGTTCCTTATTTTTTTATTGTGTTTCAGTTACATTCATGAGATAGTGAGTACATTACTTATTGAACATTTTTACCACTTCCCATAATTTTTTCCCATTTTCCCTCCCTACTTTCCTGAATTGGAAAGTCCATCTCCAATCTAGTCTCTGAACATGCCTATTATACTGGTTCACACTTTGTCATTTGTCACATCATCTTGTTTTTCTCTTTCCCTTCCTTGATTCACATAAACAAATAGATGTGTATATAGTACACCAGGTACAAAAATCAGATACAACAGCAACAGGGGATAAACTACAAAGAAAACTATAAAGAAAAAAGCAATCAAGCAAACGAGTAAAGAAATAACTTACATAGTACATTGAGAACAACAACCTAAATAATAAAGTTCTTCTTCCCTTATGTAGTTCATTTCTCTTAGGCTCATCCTATATGGTCATATGCACATAGGCCTGAGCTATTGCACTTTTCTGCTAGTAGAATTCTATAGGCTTACTACTTGTTTCAAATAATGGGGCCTACGTTTCTTTGGGTCTGGCTTGCTTCACTTAATATGATTTTTTCCAAATCTTTCTATTTCCTTATTCTGTATAAATACCACATCTTCTTGATCCATTCATCTAATAAGGGGCATCTGGATTGGTCCTATATCTTACCTATGGTAAATAATGCTTCAGTGAACATAATGGTGTTGATAGGTTTAGAATGGCTTTTTCTGGGGAAATTTGGGTAAATGCCTGAGTGGAATTACTGGGTCCTAGAGGAGCTCTATGTTTACTCTATGTTTAGTCTCTTGAGGAACTGCTACACTGCTTTCCAGAGTAGTTGAACAAATTTACATTACCATGACCAGTGTAGTAGTGTTCCCTTATAGCCATATCCCTGCCAGCATCTGTTGTTATTAGATTTCTTGTCAATGGACATTCTAACTGGGGAGGTGGAATCTCAGTTATTTTCATTTGCATTTCTTTTATGGCCAGGCTGATTTTAAACCTCAAGTCTCAGATCTCAGCCTCCTGAGTAGCTGGGATCATAAGTGTGTGTGTGTGTGTGTGTGTGTGTGTGTGTGTGTGTGTGTGTGCCACCAGCACTCAGCTTCAATTATTCTTAACTACTATACATACATCAAGGCAGCTATACAAATAAAAACATTTTGAACATAAAATAAGTATTCATGACTGTAAGACTTTAATGACCTACAACTTTCCTTGTATTATTTTATAGTCATTTGAAATGTTTATTGCTCTCTTTTCTTTTTTAAATCAATGATCCTCTTTTCTATGTGTTAAAGACTTATAGGTTGGGTAAAACAAGTGATTTGAGCTTGCTCAAAATGGTGAAAAATCTCATTAATTAAGCCTGATAATAAACCACAGATTTCTTCCTTGTAAAGAGGCAATACATCACAGTACATTTTGATAGACCTCACAGCAAATGTTCAAGTCCATGGAAAATAGCCATGTAACATTAGGACAGTTCTCCTCAAACTTTGTTTTTTTCTTTATAAAGATTGGTCATGAAGTTAAATGGTTGAACAAATATTGATTTTATTTTAAATGGCTTATTATTTAAGAGTATATATCATTTAGATATTATAAAATAGTAAGTTTACTCAATGTTAATCTTATTAATCTTCCTTAGTTATAAAGATCATGTATTTTGATGTTTATTTCAATTAAAAATACCTGACATTGTATTGTAATTTTTGCTAAGTCTAGGCTTGAAAATACGAAATTCCCATTTCTCTTTGTATGTCACCATCATTCTTCCTAATATATTCTCCTCAGTCTCTATTGCATTCTTTGGGATTCAGTTCCAAGAGGCACAATTTTAACCCTTTATTTACCAATATATCCCCCAAAGTGAAAATAGCAAGAAAATAATAAAACCTTTCCCCTGTGATATTAGCTGGCTACTGACAGAATGAAAAGGATTTTACTTATAAAGATGGGGGTGAATTTGAAGAAACTGTGATCCTAAAGAAGCAAATGGAATTCATTTCCTAATGCCTTTTTCCATGTCTTTTCCCCAGAGACTTTATTTCCAATGACTGTAAAGGTAATTTTTCTCTTGTGTTTGTTCAACCTAAAATATTCTATTTCTGCATAGATTTTCAATGCCTAAATCCTACTCAAAAATAAATTATTGAATAAAGGTAAAAAATTTAAATTTCATGTCAAATTTCATAATACTTCTTACAGAATTAAACTCATCTTTGACAAAGAGAACATCTTTCCTATAGAAACTCATCAAATGGACTTGATTGGGTGTTGTTGTTGGAAATCTGAAACCACCCACAGGATAAAATTTTGAGGTAAACAAATTCATTTTTATTGTGACTTAGGTATGTATAAAAGAACCAGATACAGACAGTCATATTGTCTTCACAGTGTGATATGTCTTGACAATTTGTAAACATAAAGCACTGCTACAAATATGTGCACAGAGTTTTCATGTGGACCAGATAGTCCATATTAAATCAACTTTGAGCTGAATTTTAGTGATTAGGATCTTTGTTATGGAGTTTCTTTTGGATTAATATATAGAATGAAGAAGGGAATGAATTTACCAGAACCACATCAACCTGACTCATGGGAAGTGAAGTCTAGGGCCTGTATCCTATCAGAATTGTCACAAACTGGATTAAATAGGCTAAATTTTAAATTTCTGCTTTCAACAAGTCACTGGATTTAATAGACCCAGTCTAAGAAAGTTCTTTTTCTTTAGGGAATAACAGGTAAATGTGTTCCTACATTAGTTTCATTGCACAGCCTGACTAACCTGTGACTCACATTCTGGCAGACTATCTTCCTAAGGAGAATGTGACAAAGGCATGTTAACGAACAAAGCACATACCTGACATTTGCAACAAATCATCTGTTTCTTTTCTCTAGTACCTATCTTACAGTTTTCCCCAAATAACCCAGAGACTCTGCTAATACTTGGGTAGTATGATTCTGGGCATGAAGACCTTCTCTACTAAGAATACTGCAAGAGCTTGTTCATTCACCCTCAAAACTGCAAAATGCATCTAGCAGATTGCCTTCAAAACAAACATTTCCCTCTTCCACTGCAGTATTATAGCAGCCTTGGACTTTATTTTATTTCTACTAATTGAATTGGATCAATATTAATACTCTTCATATTATACATAAAGCAGTTAGTAGCTAACCAATGCATTTAAATCAGATATCACAGTTCTCATTATTTGCTGTCCAGAACTTTGGGTAAGTTATTTCCCTTCTTTGCTTTAATATCAAAATAATATATCACTAATAGTACCTATTCTGCAATTTTAAGGAAGAATGAAAAAGAATGTAAACTGATTTGCGAAAGACCCTGAAACGCAACAATAGGCAACAATTTCAACTATCCTCATAAAATTTAATTTTATATGGGGTTATATTTTGTATGCCTCTCTAAAAGAAAAAAAACAGGACTGGAGAAAATTAGAAAGTTGAAAGCTATAATTACATTAGCAGTTTATGAAAAAAAGTCTACATATAAAATACTGTTATTGGAATACCCAGAAAAATAAATTCCGCTGGTTATTGTTGTCTGCCTTGTTGTTTTGCTTGCCATTCCTGTTGCCTCCAGAGAAATGTGCCAAAATTTTTATTTACTTCTCTTGCCAGTAAATTGATATGCGGAATCATTAGGCAGGTAGCTTAGCAGATGTGCTTCCATATTGAATTGACTCTAGTTAGTAATAAAGTGAAAATAATTTCTGTAACCTTTGGTTCATGTAACTTTCATAAAATCAAAACAAATTGTTTTCCTAAATCTTGAAAACGTACTATATTTTAATAGTTAATACTTAATTAATAAATTGACAGGTATGTATACCCATTTTTTCAAAGGTGTGAAAATTGCACCAACTGGCCTCAGTTCATTCCTTTTCTCTAAATTGATTCCATTTGCCAAGTGTGGATTTCACTGTGGTGCTCTTCCCCTTACTGGCACTCTAGGATTGTCCATATGTACACTCTGTCAATGGAACTTCAGCAGAGATGTTGCAAGAATAAACATGTGAAATGCCTTCCTTTTCAGCAATTCTATCTCCCGAAGGACATGCCTAACTGGTTGAAGTCCCAGAGAAGGGACAGAAGCAGGTAGTGTCAAGTCAATCTCACATGCAAGTCAAATACATTAAAGTTTAGGAGATACTGGGTGGGCCTGGAATCAACCTGAGCCTTCTCTGTTTTATTGAGGATGTGGTGACATTTCTCAAAAAATTCCAAATACTTTGTGATCTACACGGTTAATGACATAAGTGTATAACTGCCTAAAGCTAGTCATTTATATCATTTCATAAATTTATATCAATGTTTTTTGTTTATATAAAGCAAAATAAAATTAACTTTAGCTTTGGAGTTTGGCATAGTAGTTGAGTGCTTGCCTAGCGTGCTTGAAGAACTGGGTTCGATTTCTTGGTACCATATATATAGAAAGAGCCAGAAGTGGTGCTGGGGCTCAAGCAGTAGAGCTCTAACTTGAGAAAACCCAAAGGACAGTGTTCATGCCCTGAGTTCAAGCTCCAGGACTGGCAAAAAAGAAAAGAAAAGAAAATGAACCACAAAATCTTGAGGAATTTATAATCTCATTGTGGGTACTGATCAAGAAACATAAAAATCACTTATGAAAAAGAGAATTTAACTTCCATTTTTTCAATGGATTAATAATATTACCTTTGTTATTGAACACAGGAATATAATATTGTGAGTATTTAATAGAGAGAATAATCAAAGCAGTCATTTTGGGACTAAAGCTAGACATATCAATTCATGTTAACAATGTGAGATGAACAGTGATTCCTGGAATGCAAGTACAAACCTCAACAAACATAACAGAAAACTTTCAGTCTGTTATCAAAGAGAGAGTGACACTGATAACACAAATTTAATCTTCAAATTGAAAGGGAAATGTACACAAAAATACTTTTTAAAATTTTGTTTTATTGTAAAGATGATTGTACAGGGATTACAATTACTTAAGTAATAAGTACATTTCTTAAGTAATAAGTACATATCCTAGCCCTGGATAGGAATCTGCTGTGTTCTCATAACTCCATGTGGCACTCTTCTCAGCCCAACCTTATTATGCATCTAAAAGACAGTATATGAAGGACCTGCCTCTCCCCTCGGCCCATTCTTTCTATGTATCCAGAGATGGAATATGAAGAATTGACACCCCACACACACACACATACTCTGTTTTCCTGGGTGCATATAGATACCAGGCAGGGTGTTATTGCAGACTGCCTGACTCCAGCAGGGCATTATATCTAAATCATGTAAACATTTCATTGTGAGCCCAACAGAGAAGCCTCCAGCTTCCTTAGACCTACTGGCTTTTGCATTAACCTTTCCCTCCTTGCTCAAACCTCATAAAACCCAGCTCCTTCCCTAGCTGGGACAAATCGTCTCCAAGCCCTCCCTCCCACCGCTGCCCCCCAAGGCTGTGTTCCTCCCTTCTACTCTATCTCAATAAACAGTCCTCTCCCTGGAAGATCAAGTCCAGCCTATTTTCTCTCTTTCTCCTCCATTTTCCTCACAAGCCCCTCCCTCATTTCCTCACACTTTCCCTCCCTCCAACCCCCTTCCCCCGAGATGCAAAGTTCATTTCCAACAAAGATACCATTTAAATGGAGCCAGCGACAGGAAAATAGTATAAGCAATTGACATGTGCATGATTTTATGGCCCTAAGGTGTCAGAGGCTGAGATGTAAGCTGCTTTTTCTTCTTTGTACATGGAGACAAATAATGAATACGAGAGATTACGTGTAGTAACAGCTTTAAGAAAGGAAGGCATAATTCAAAATACTATAAATTGTTAAATGATTCGAAGGCAAAGACCTAAGTAAATAAGTTGCACAGTATCAAGTCAAAAAAAGAAAGGCAGGTTATGTATTAACAACAAAATGAAAATCTGGAGACTGGGGTAGCAGGAAAATGTTTAGAAAAGAACAAATTAGTATTCACTTCCTAATACAATTGCTCCATCCTCCATGGTTTTGGTTATTTATATAGCATACATATCAAGAGTTGAAGAAATTCATACATACCCCAGAGGAATTGTATAAGTTGTTCTGTTTCTCAAGTACAGTTGCAAACCCTGAAGCAGCTCATTGTACTGCATGTTAATGGATTTTCAGATATTCAGGAAGTTGTCAGAGAAGGGTTGGAAATGAGCTCCGCTTACTGTAATCTGAGAGTTTCCAGTGGAAAGCATAAGAATATAATTTTGGGAAATTAATGAATCTCTCATGGCCAAGGGAAACTTGATAGTCCAGCACAAGAAAAAAATCATAATATGTTTTGTGTTTTTTTTCCCTTGTGTTGGGCTTTTGGAGGTCAGATATTTCAGAGGGGACCTTTTAAAACTGAAAATTGAAAATCTGATTTTTTTTGTTAAGTAGAGAAACTCTTAAAAGACTTTCTGAAAACAGAAATAGTGTTAAATGTGTTACAGGTTCTCTTAACTCATCTGAGGTAAGAAAGAGACTTAAGAATTTAATTTAATGCAAATTTGTATTTTTCTCTTGAATTGCAAATCTGGAAAAAGTGATAGGAAACGGCAGTGTGGATTGAGAAATTACCAGCAGACATAGGATCAAGAGTCCAAATATAGTGGCACTAACAAAAATTCATCTGTAGCTTTGCTAGCTCAAGCTTTTTTTTTTTTTTTTGCCAGTCCTGGGCTTGAGCTCAGGGCCTGAGCATTGTCCTTGGACTTTCTCAAGACTAGAGCTCTACCACTTGAGCCTCAGCACCACTTCCAGCTTTTTTTTTTCTATGTATGTGGTACTAAGGAATTGAACCCAGGTCTTCGTGCATGCTAGGCAAGCACTCTACCACTAGGCAAAACTCCCAGTCCTAGCTCAAGCTTTCCTAACCCAACTGTTCTTAGAATATTTCTGTTGTCTGTGCATCTTGGTTATTATGGCTTTTCAGCTACTTTACTTGATCCAATTTCTCCACAGATTTTTATGAGATATAAAATATTTTGTGACATTGTTCAAAATTGTTAATAGAGCCTAATTCCACTGTTTAGCTTAAGTGGGATCTGCTTTGCTATCCATGTACACATCCTGCTACTTGTACTTCAGTTGTTATTAAATAGCAGTGATTTGCTTCTAACTTGAAATGTAATGTTATGCTTATTGTTGTAACTTTCTGGATAAATTGAAGGTACCATGAAACAGAATTCTGAACCACTGCTGAATCTTGATGCCTGAGGCAGGTCTTTGAATTAATGAATGAGTAAATGAATGAATAGATGTTCTCTCCTCTGAAGAAAATTCTCATGAACAGTTCCTTCTTTCTGTCCTGTTGTAGTTATTACATAAAAAGTGTTGCCCTAAATGGCTTGTGTGTTGAGGCTTGACCCTAAATAGTAGCTTTCTTTTGAGAGGAATTGGAAACTTTAAAGAGACAGGATCTAACTTGACAAAGTAGATGACTGTTATGGTAGCATAGAAGGTATCCTTGGTCCCAGATCCTTTTCTAACTCTCCTTCTTGTCTGCCATGGTGTGAAAACACTGTGACACTTTCCTGCCATCATGATGTTCAACTAACATGCTGGGAGAATGGCATCGGTGGGCCAAATCCTGTGACATTGTGAAACAAATCATTTCTTCTTGAAGTTGTTGGTGTCAAGGATTCTGTCACAGAGAGAAAGCCCAACTAACACAGAAAATGTTCTTCCATCACTGTTAATGCCATAAAGAAAATGTTCCTCTCACTAAAGAGATGGTAAAATCCTCCCTCTCCTTCAGACTAGGAAGAGAAGATTTTGAAAGGTTACAAGATCATGATGGAGTCTTCATGAATGGAAATCGGTGACTTTCTTAAAAAGGCCTCAGAGGGCTCCTTCCAACATTCCCCAGTGGTTAAGGAGACAGGAAGCTGGCATACAGTTTTTGCCAAGGGGGTCCTCCTCAGAGCTTAACCTTACTGCCATCCTGATCTTATAGCTGTGAGGAATAAATTTCTACTTCCCTATGCTTTTCAGTCTAAGCTGTGTTAGGGGTATCGATTCAGGACCTGGGCACTGTCCCTAAGTTTTAGTGCTCAAGGCTAATGCTCTACCACTTGAGCCACAGTTTCACTTCTGGCTTTATGGTGGTTGATTGGCAATAAGAGTCTCACTAATTTTCTTTCTTGGGCTGACTTAAAACTCTCATCATTAGATCTCAATTTCCTGAGTAGCTGAGTTTGCAGGTATGAGTCATTGATGCCTGGCTAATTCTTCCCTTATTAAGATTATTATTTTCTTTAATGGAATAGATAGGAGCACTGCAGTCTGGGGACAGAGATTCATTGTAACTCGGCCAAACCTCCAATTCTTTTTGCTTTTTGAGTATTTTCCTGGTAATGTCTTAGACTGCTATTCTCCTACTTAAGGTTTCTGTTATAGCTGAGACCACAAGCATGTAATTCTCAGAGTTTATTAAACCAAATGCATTGTTCTTTTATAAATCCTTAAGGTTTCTATTACTTTGAAGCAAAGAGTTCTTCCTCCCACATAAAAATAAGAAGACAAATTTGCTTTTCTGGTTAGAGCACTGTGGAGGCAAGAATCTTATCCTTTGGCTGTAGGATGGCCTGCTCAGGTTTCTGAATACTTTTGGTATTTCAAAGACTTCCATTGAAAATAATTTTACAGCACTACCCCAGCAAGTATTTAAGAAATACCTAAAATGTCTCATGAACAAATTTTATCAAACTCCACTAGTTTTCCCTTCCCTTTCGTCTTTTTTCCCTTTGATCTCTTTTGCGTTTTATTTTTTCCCTCTTCTCGATATTACATTCTCCAAATGGAAGCAACTCAGTTCTCATTTTGCCATCCTCCCCATTAATCTCTGACCCCATTCACTAGAAAAAAAAATCCCTCTCCTTTGAAATTTTTGGCACTTATCCATTGCTCTTTCTTTGTGCTTATCAATCCTGTCCAGTACTATTTTATTTAAATTCTGTCTAGATTAATTCATGAATATTTTAAGTAAAGTAATGCAGAAATAAATTGAGCCTAGTGACCACAGCATGTCATGCCTAATATATATTCTACAAACATTTGACTGATTGATGAAATATTTATAGAGTTTGTCCAAAGGATATGAAATTAAGTCATTTAAACTGCAGTTTAACAGAATTTATCTTTGTATAAAAGCAGACTTTATCAGGGAGTTGCATACTTAGCCAAGACCCACAGAATTTCTTTTACTATAGAGCTTAGAAAAAAAAACATTCAGTTGTCCAAATAATATGAAAACATCTTAAGAAAAGCACTTGAGAAATAGAGTGGGACAACTCATCACCTGTAGGAGACAAGAAGAAGAAGAGGAAGGGGAAGAGGGGGAGGAGAAGAAGGAGGAGGAGGAGAAGGAAACAGTCCATTTTCTATGTCATTCTATATTCTGAATGGGTTTTGATGTGCTGTTTAGTTTGTCTTTTTCTTGCTGATATTTCATGGTCTAGGTGCAGTTCTTGAGCCTTTTGCTCATGGCTAGTGTTCTGTGCTCTTCTTCGGGCCTTTTAGTGGTTATTTGGATATAATAGACTTACAGTATTACATCCTGGGCTGGCTTGATACCCTCATATCTCTGCTTCATGAGTAGTTAAAATTACAGGTGTGAGCCACTGATGCCTGGCATGTTTTCATTTGTTTGTCATAAAAATATTCTAAAAATAAGAAAATATCTCAACCAAGAAATCATTATTTTTTGAACCGCAGTGGACAATAGCCTTTTTTATAATGACGTATGTGATATTTCTTTCTGATAGAAGTTTAAATAGTTTTATGGCAAAGTTGCTCCAATGTATTAGTATCTTTCATTTCTTTAACAACTTGTTGACCATTTTGAAAGATAATGTTAAATTTACACCATTTGTGGCACCACTATATTTCTTCCACAGTGGGATGAGACTCGGATGTGTCAGTATCTGGCTCAAATATCTTCAGACACTAAGATATTTAGGATTGTTTTATCCTGTATCCCAGTAAAAACTCAAAGTATCGATAATTTAGTATCTCTGTAAGGGCTTCCCCTAACTCCTGAAAACAGAGCAAGCTCTGAGATTTACTCAGCCCAATGAAAAGAGATCAGATTTTATGTTGGGACTGTTCATTACATTTGAATTTAAGGTCACTGAAGTTGATATACTTGAAGAAAAGGAATTATTTCTCTCTCTCTCTTTCTCTCTCTCTCTCTCTCTCTCTCTCTCTCTCTCTCTCTCTCTCTCTCTCTCTCTTTATTCATGAAGCTATACTTATATATACACATTGATTTATTTGTATATGTATGCATGCATGAATCTGTGTATCTATGTATGTATATGGATATCTGTCTATATAGCTACCTAGGTAGCAATTCATTACAGTGTTATTTAGAATAAGAAAATCACTAAAGCAAACCAAACAAGAATGTTAGTGTTATCCACATAAGGACTTTTATTTCGCTGTTGTTTTTGTTTTGTGATGCTTTCCCCCTACCTGGGAACAACATGCATCCCCCCACCATGCGCTTTTCCCTATGGCTTCATACTTGCTAGGTAAGTACTCTGCCTATTGAGATGGAGGATTTACATGTTTGTGTCACCATAAACAATTCATAGAATGATGTTCCATGCTAACATTTAAAGTTAAGGAAATCTCAATTCATGGACCAATATAGGATAAAAATCATGGTATTAAACACAATACAAGCATGCTTTTCTTAATATGTTTATAGAAACATAGTCAAATGTTGGAGGAATGCACTAATGCCTGTAATGTATTACTCAGGAAAATGCACGTACAACTAGAAATGTAAAAAAGTCAGTAGTATTGTGCTGCAGATATTCTTAAATGAATATGCTTTATATATGCTTTAATTAAGTAAACCAAAAAATGGAAAATACACAGTTGATTAAAAAATGTTTCTGAATTTTGAGGAAAAAAGATTAGCATTCCTAGAATCTTATGATCGAAGTCTGCCTTACAGAGAGAAGGAGAGAGAGAGATACAGAGAGAGATACAGAGAGAAAAGAGCAAAAAGGGGAGAAAGAAAGACTGATAGAGATAGAAATAGAGATAAAGATCCTGAATATGAATAAACCACAGAGTCCTCGATGTAAATAACTAGTAATTTTTAGGAAAGAGGAGAAATAGAGAATCAGAAAGGGTTTTTTTTGACCCTATGAGTAACCATCCAGTTATAATCTATCGTTTTTACAATTTTCAAAAGCTAATAAAGGAAAATAAACACAAAAGTCACAGGAAACTAAAGCAAAGACTTCTGGGAGATTAAGCTCTCTCGCTCTCAAGAGAAAAGTAAATCATAAAGAGTAATCCCCTATACATTAAAAAAACCTAAACAAAAAGTTCCATTTTTATGTACTTTAATAGTTCAAGCCTATTCTTATTATCAGAATGTAAGATGTAATTTTTTAGGGGGATATTTGAACTCAGTGTTTTATGCTTGTTGGACAAGCATTCTACCATTTAAGTTATACATACTACCCTTTGAACTTTATTACTTTTGCTTTGTTTTGTTTTTGTTAATAATGGGACTTGAACTCTGGGCCTGGTAGCTGTTGTGAGCTCTTTAGCTCAAGGCTATCAGTTTACCACTTGAACCACAGGACCACTTCTGGTTTTCTGTTGATTAATTGGAGATAAGAGTCTCATGGACTTTTGTTCCCCAGGATGGATTTGAATCTTGATCCTCAGATCTCAACCACCTGAATATCTTGGATTATAGTCATGAGCTACCAGCGCCGGTTTGGAATTTATTTTTACCAGAAAAAAAAAGTCTTCTAGTATTTTGCTTAGGTAGGTCACGAATTATGAGGCAAATAGCTGAGATTACAGGTATGACTTCAATATCTCATTTGTTTTTGATAAAAGGATTTCACTAACATTTTGCCTAGGTTAACCTTTAGCAAGTTATCTCCTGTCTGCCTTCCAAGCAGCTAAATTACAGTCCTTAGATCTGAGCCACATGTGGATCCTGTTATTTAGTGAGAAGACTACTCAACTATATGCCCTCCACATTTGTAAAAAAAAAAGAAATTCATATTAATCTGACTAAAAATTCCCTTCCTCCTTGTACCAGGTATCTGTGCAGTATTCCAGTATTTGAGGGCTTTAAGTTCCAAGGAAAACTTAACTGGGGGAAATCCAAGTATATAAATATTTTCTTTCAAATTTATGTTTATCAGATTCTTTTCTCAGTTTGTTCCACACATATTCTAGATAGTTTTTATTTATATTACAATGAATGCAATATCATAATTCATTATCATTTCAGGCTTTTTATAATTAACAATGAAAAGTATCAATTATTCAGTGTTAGTTTTGTGTCTAAATCCCTAAATTTTCTCTTCTCAATATGTTAATATTCTTACGTTTTTCAGTTATACAATCTTATTGTTGTGATTATTTCGAATTTTTCTTTTTCAAATCTCTTGAATCTCATTGTGCATCCCAGTATCTCAAAAAACGTTATTACAAATCAGAGGGAATTGTTCCTGTCATTAAAAAAGAGCCTCTTGTGATTTCTCCTTAAAATACTGGCTTACAACTGGCACAATAATTGAATTTCAATAATTTCTAAGAAGTAATCAATGTCAATGATATTTAGCCAACTTACTGTCCAGATTCAATTCTTATCTGTAGAATGCCCTGGGTCTAAAGAAACTAAATCACAGTATTAGCCTTCTTTGAATTTTTGTCTCAACTCATTTCACACTTTATTTTTGAATTTTCAAATCAGTTTTTAAGTAAATTTTATTTAGAACCAAGTAATAAGATAGCAATTTTGTTGTATTTACATCTGAAATTTTTCTGATTTTATGCTGTGTGTGTGTGTGTATGTACATTTCAGAAAAGGATTAGGAAGTTTATGCTATCAGCTCTAGATAGCTGGAGTAGTAGTGGGATGGGTGAGTTTAGGTCCATTATCTTTTAAGCTCATGTGACATGGTGTTAAAAAAAATACTTTTAAACTTTCACTTGTGGGTCAAGACCCTTACTGACCATTCTAATGTAGCACCCTCTTCTAGCCAGCTCCGACTCAACTGCCAAAATATTTTTTAGCCCTTATCATTTGGAAATTCCTTTTTCCCATGATCATTTTATTATTCATTAGTATAGGTAGACTGCCTCAAAAATAGCATGCTCAAAAATAAATTAATGAATGGATCCCAAGTTTTAGTATAAGCAAAGGTGATAACTAAAATTTGATTATCTTTTAAAAGATCATATCAGAGGGACCAGGAGTTTGGCCTAGTGGTAAGAGTGCTTGCTTAGCATGCACGAAGACCAGGGTTCGATTCCTCGGTACGACATACATAGAAAAAGCTGGAATTGGTGCTGTGGCTCAAGTGGTAGAGCACTAGCTTTGAGAAAGCCCAAAGACAGTGCTCAGGCCCTGAGTTCAAGCCCTGGCACTGGCAAAAAGAAAAAAGTCACATCAGGAAATATGCACTGAGTCTGAGATAAGCCAAATTGAAGCCTAACATCCAAGATCAATCAGATTAATACTCCATGGTTTGGACAATTTTGATGCAGCAAATCTATCTTTGGTAAGCTTATTATTTTCAGTATAAAATAGAGTGGAAACTGGGATAACAAAAAAAAATTTCCTTCCCCAGGTGGAAAATTTCATGTTTTTTTTTTCCAGACTTAGAGTAATGTGCTTTAGAATTTTAACATAAAGATTTATAGTATGATATTGCTCATTAAAAAGAGTCTATTATTTATTTGGGGATTTTATATGATTAACTTTACATTCTTTTTTTTTCTTGATTCAACACTAGTAACACCTCATATTATTCACATACACATTATTATATGTAATAAACTATATTTTAGACAAAGGTCACAAACAAAATGCAAACTTTAGAATGCATATCATAGAAGACTTTCCAGGTTGTTTCTCTTGTACATAATGAAGTGGCTGTGCTTTTGCATGAATAAAATGGAATATACTGATGGCATAATGCTGTTGTTATAGCGTTATGAGATGAAAAAACAAAATCAACAAGAAAAAAGTTATTAAGACAATAACACATCTCCAATAGTAATGGTCCCTGTATTTATGTCTATCCCTGGTGTTATGAATATTAGATCATACTTTAAACTCACTGATAGTTTTACAACATGGCTCATTTTTTATAAGCTCTGGCATAACTGTAATCAATTTTTTTAAAGATTTATGAATTAATTTCCATATTCAAATTATAGAATTCGCTGATACCTCTCAGTTTCAGCCTCATAGTTAAACTATTTATTTAACTTGAGACACCTACCATGTTTTAGATCATAGATCAATGTGACATGTCTTCCACTGTGAGAAAGTACAAAAAACTATCTTGACAAATAGAGTAATGGTTATAGACTAAAGGAAGAAATAATCTCTCCTTTTAGCTATTACATAGTTGAGAACATTTTTTGGCTTATTTTTTAAATTTTACCATTTCCTTATATAATTAAGATATTTTTTTTAAAAAGTCAGAAAATTTGAGTAAATTGAAACTACCATACAGTCTATAAAGTAAGTCATCAAATTCCATTAAAAGATCATGTTACAAAACAAGGGGTGGGGATGAGGGGGAGGGAAATGGGGACCAAGACATGAGAAAGGGTATCAATGTATGTGAATTAATGCACTTCCTATCTGGCAAATAAAATGTAACCCTTCTATTAATTACAATAAAAAATATATAAAAAAAAAGATCATGTTTGCAAAATGGTATTAATCAAGAGTCAGGAGCATGGTCTAGTGGTAGAGTGCTTGCCTAGCATGTACGAAGACCTGGATTCTATTCCTCGGTACCACATACACAGAAAAAGTGGGAAGTGATGGCTCAAATGGTAGAACCCTAGCTTTGAGAAAGCCCAAAGGCAGTGTCCAGGCTCTAAGATCAAGCCCCAGGATTGGGAAAAAGAAAATAAAACCAAAGGATATTAATCAATGCATAGTGGTTATTAGTGTCCTGAAAATAAGTAGAAATTCATGTGAAAACTAGTGCAAATAATTTGTTGATAATTTAGTAGCAAATCATTATTTCATCCATGATTATTTAAATATATTGCCATATTTTTCAGTAGAATTTATTTTTAATGATAATCTTTCTGGCTTCCTATGATCACTTAAATGTACATTAAAAATAAATTATAACAATAACAAGCTGGGAATAACAAGGAGTATATATACCTGTGATCCTAGCAAAACTTCTACTTACAGCACCTAGGAAGTGAAGGCAGAAGGACTGAAAGTTCAAAGCCAGCCTGTATTATATATTAAGACTATCTAATACACACACACACACACACACACACACATACACACATGCTCTTAAGTTATAAACTATTATATACAGTTTTATGAATACATACTGATTCATTTTTAACACATACATATATGTGATACAATGAAATTTTTATTTCATGACACTTTTACTTTTCTATTTTTAAATGTGTTTTAAATTTCAAAATATGACACAGGACTCAAGAAATCAAAACAGAGGAAGGTCGGACATGGTGGCTCATACCTGTAATCCTAGCTACTCAGGAGGCTGAGATGTGAGGGTCCGGTCAAAGCCAGACCAGGCATTAGAGTTTTTGTGGCTTTTATCTCCAATTAACCACTGGTAAGTGGGGCTGTGGCTCAAGGGGTAGGGTGGTAGCCTTGAGCAGAAGAGCCCAGGCCAAGAGTTCAAGCCCCCATGATTCACACACACACAAAAACAACAACCAAAACAGGTCCAGAGTTTGGCCAGGTGGTAGAGTGCTTGCCTAGCTGCACGAACATCCGGGTTCGATTCCTCAGTACCACATACATAGAAAAGGCTGAATATGGCACTGTGGCTGAAGTGGTAGAGATCTAGCCTTGAGAAAGCCCCTGGACAGCACTCAGGCCCTGAGTTCAAGCCCCAGGACTGGCAGAAAAATAAAAATTTAAAATTAAAAAAAAAAGAAATCAAAGCAACGAAGTCAGAATGCTCACATTAAAAGACAAAAGTTCAACTGTATTATATCTTCTAGTGGCAGTTTCCCTTTCTCTATCCATTAAAAATCAAAAGGCAGAAAAGTGTGTAAGGTAAACAGAGTGAGTTTATTTGAAAAGGAAACCTGTGAAAGAAAAGTTAACTCTTTGGAGCCACACCCAGAAAGGAGTCCAAGGGAATCTTCTCTGAGGGTGATTGTTACAGTAGGGACTCTAGAATCTTCTCCTCTGGGCTTGGTGCTAATTGATTGGTGACTCCTGTCCCATTCTGGCTCTTTACATTGACTGAGATGGCATTCAGAGCTTAGAAGAAGAAGCTCCTAAAACAGGAGCCAGAGAAACTATGGGAACAAGGAAGGCCATGATGTCATCAGACATGCGTTATGCCTGCCACTTTCAATCTCCACAGTTCTTTTAACTTTAACTTTGTATTAAATATAAATATAGGAAATTATGCATATCAATTCAATAAAGAATAAAATTTGTATAATGTTATATGCTTTCAAATGTAAATTTATTTTTCCAGCTACTAACTTTAAAGTCTGAAAAAAACAAACAGGAGGAAAAATAGCCTAAGACATGAGAAAATAAGCACAAATTATATTGATGGTAAATAATTATCAACTTGCCCAGCTTTTAGGTCACTTGTATATACTACTACTAAATTCATACAAATAAAAACATCCCCATCCTTCTAATGGCATAGAATATAAAAATTATTTATTTATTTATTTTTTTGCCAGTCCTGGGCTTGAGCTCAGGGCCTGAGCAATGTCCTTGGACTTTCTCAAGGCTAGAGCTCTACCACTTGAGCCTCAGCACCACTTCTGGCTTTTTTTCCATGTATGTGGTACCGAGAAATCGAACCCGGGTCTTCGTGCATGCTAGGCAAGCACTTAACCACTAGGCCAAACTCCCGGCCCAGAATATAAAATTATTAATGATGCTAGTTCAAACTACTACAACTAAATAAAAGAATTGGTAACAATATAGAAACTTTTATAGCAAAAATGATCACTTATAAACAGGTAAAACAAATGGTAATTAAATGATCATATAAAATAAACTGAAATTATTGAAAGTTTATATAACTGTGGTTTGTTAATTATAATTTATATCAATACTCCTTCTTTGAATTTGGGATAACTTTATTTCTGCCTAATAATGAGATTATACTCATTGTCTTCTTATCATTTAAAGAAATGAATAAAAGAGTTTATTTTTTTTCCTGTAACATACTCATTTAATTTAAAAATTGTCAAATTCTCAGTAGTCTTTAACTCTTTCTCATTGCATTTGGAGCACAAACATTTTTTCCCTCTATCTCCCTACATTAACTCTATTGAATTGAAATGAACACCATACTAAACCCTCAACAACTTATCTTAAATATTCAATGTACATCAGCTATTACCATTATCAACATAAACGTAAAATGTACAAAGAATGATTTGAATAATTGGATCCTACTAAACCATCAAATGCTATCATATAATGTGATATTATATATATATATGTTCTCTTTAATTTCCAATATCTCTTGCTTCTCTCATTTTATTTTGCTTTTATTTGGAAATAATATTTTACCCTTATTAAAATGTAAACTTTTTTACTACAGAAACTCATTTATTTGTAGAGTTAATGTTCTTACAAATAATGCATCAATTCATTGTTAGATTTTTAGATAAATACTGTACCATTATTTAGTCTGATACATACAATAAAATTGTAATTTTACCTAAGATTCTAAATAAGTGACATTGGAAAGTAACTTGTAAAATGTTTAAATCAACGTATATAGATGCTATACATAATCAAAATGAAGCAAGTCTAAACAAACTGAAGAAATCTTGTTACTCTTAATTTTCTCACTATGCCTATCTAAATTTCAAATTTTGTAGAATTACAAGTATGAAAAATGTTTCTTGCAACAAAACTTGTTTCTCCAGAAAACATGAATCTTAGAATAACTTTTTTTCCCCCTCACACTCCTATGAGCAAGACGTTTTCACTAGTGACTGGTTCATGATTTCAGCGTTCTGCCATGGAAAAGTCCCAGAAGAGAAATTGCGCATAGAATGGGAAGGAGTTTCCAAGGATAAATCTGTTCTCTTCACTTCATCTCTCCTTTGTCTTCTCCCATTGATTGAAATAATTTGCTGAATCAAATAAATACTGGGTCACTTCCTTTTTTTTTTCAGTTTTTTCTGTTTGACTGAGGTTAGTGCAGAAGACATTTTCTCATTACATCAATTTCAGTTTGGAAGTGGAAAGTATTATTTAAACAGATAAATTCTAAAAACAACCCCTCAATGTATTATGCATATGGTGTAAACCTATTATGGGATTTTGAAACTATATTTTCCTCCCCTTCCTCAACCCTACACTTTCTCTTTCCCTTCCTTTTCATATCTTTCTTCCTTCCAGCTCTCAAGCTTAAACTCAAGGCCTGAGGTGTGTCCTTTCAGAAGCCAGCTTTTTACCAAAAGCTAGTGCTGGGGTGTGAGATAGCTCAGTGGCAAAGCACTTGCCTAGCAAGTGGGTTCGATCCCCAGTACCAAAAAAGAAAAGACAAAAAAAAAATACACTTAAAGAAAAGAAGCTAGTGCTCTACCACTTGAGCCATAATTCCACTTCTGTCTTTTGGTGGCTAAAGATTAGAATCTCATGGACTTTCCTACCTGGGCTGACTTAGAATTGTGATGTAATCCTCACATCTCAGCCTTCTGAATAGCTAGGCATATAACCATGAACACAGGCCTGCAGCTTTATTTCTTAATTGTTTTCAAATTGTTGTACAGCATGGTTTGGATTCAGTGTGTCAGTTTTTGAGTAGCATGCTTCTTCATCAGTGTCACCCCTTTTATAATTCTCTATCTCTCCTAAACTCATTCATCCCCTCAACTTTTCAACGGATTTCCTGGACAAAGGACTAAAATTAGATAATACCAAAAGTAGGACAGTTGCAGTCTGTGCTGTTTTTTGTATCCTATATTCTTCGTTGACATTCTGTGTTATACATGAAAATTTCACATGACAGCCTTCCTTAATACACTGTAATATGTATTTTTCATGAACTCAGGGCTTCAGGCTCATGGTCTGCTTATTTGCTCATAGCTGCCATTCTACCATTCTAATCACACTTCTAGCCCAGCTTTTTTTAATTGTCAGAGTAATGTACAGAGGGATACAGTAACACTCACCAGGTAGTAGTTGCATTACTTCTCATACATTGATACCCCTTCTTTCATGTTTTTGTCCCCATTTCCCCCCGCCCCCTCCCAATCATCTTGTTTTTCCCCCTTCCCTGTCCTATTTCAAATAAACAAATAAATGTACATACAACATACCAGGTAACAAAGTCAGATACAGTAATAATGAGATTAACCAAAGGGCAAAAAAGAGAAGAGAAATAACATAGTACATTTGGAACAGCAATCATACAAGATAAAGCTCTTGTTTCCATGTCCTGGATATCCTTTCAGTTAGTCTCATCCAATATGATTTTATGTACCTAGGTTTTGCCAGTTAGTTTTGAAAAATGAAACTAAAGCCCTGGGTGCCTTTGAACCGTGATCTTCCAGGCCTCACCTTCCTGAGTATCTAGGATTATGGGCATTCGCCAAGGGTACCTACTTTCATTCTATCCTTTTATTTCTGGGTCAATGTCCATGTAGTCCCAAAGGCTCTGTTATCTCTGGTCACTCTGCCAAGCTTGCCTCAGTTTGGCTATAGCCATCATATCAGAAGACTTTGGGCTTGCTAGGGTAGAACAAGAGAGCATTAGTGACCAAATGCATTGCCATGGGCGTGACATAGAAATCCTATCCACTTTCTTTTGGTTGTTGCTGTTATTTGGGATATTTTTTTCTCCTTTGTCTCTATCTTTGTTTTCTGTACCTTTAGGCTTATATGTAATTTTATTTGTTTGGGGGAAAGTAAAGGAGGAGCAGAGTGAGCAAATACAGCCGTGATACTCAGTAGACACAACTTGGGAGTGGGGGGAGTAGGAGAGGTCCAGGCCCAGAAAGAATAACTGTGAGAAAGTGATGAGGGGGAAAATGGTGACATTGATCAAAAAGAAATATAATCAATTACCTGACTTACATAACTATACCTACTCATATATCTCCTTTATAATAACTGTATATACATATATAGTGGAAATATATACTAAATATTACATTTTCTATGTAAATATTATATAATACATATTATATATAAATACATAGTAGAAATTCTATTCACATTTTAATGGCCATAAGTAATCAATATACATATCTAATCTGAAAGGAATAGAGAAGCATAATTCTCCAGATACCTGAAAATATTGTGACTCTTAGTTAAGTTCTATCCTAACTTTTGGGCAAAAACGTTTATTTCAGTAGCAGTGATATGATATGAGACATCTTTTATATTCTGCTTTGTTTTTTACTTTTTATGTTTCTGACTTGTTATATTACTATCGACAGAGATCAATTGTCACAACCTCTTACATCCTTCAGAATAAGAGAAATTTTAATGTATTTTTGAAACAATTTTACTTTGGGTTTTTATTGTGACAAACATATGTATAACTTTTAAGATAATTCAGAATTTATAATCAGGCACATTTACCTTGCTCCTCCACCCCATTCCATCCATGTGAAGCAGAAATCACTATCAGAAACTGCATAAAGCAGGAATTTGTCTTCAGGTACAGATTTTGCACTATGCTGATTTCTTAGTATTTAAAAGGTTTTTTTTCTGTGATATCATTTGGTCACTGGCTATATTTCCAAATTGCTGGAATAAGAGTTACTTTTAAGGGATATTCTAAAAATTAGTGCTGAATTTCCGAAGATGTAGAACATAGTACACAGCACAGACTATTTTAGGTGAAAAGTATTGTATTAATATTTTTAAAGAGTCAATAGATAGCATACTTTTAGCTGTTTCTATTTGGAGGCTTGACTTTATAAACCAGTAAGAAAATAGTGTGTCACATGGAACTTTCCAGATAATACCTTTACAATATGAAATATCCACCGACCTGCAACTGAGACTACACTGTTATTACTAAGCAAAAGGAATCACTAATCAAACTCTTCTGTTCGGGGGATGTTACCAAAGGAATCAAGTTAATTTTTACATAAGAAAGAAATTTAGAGAAATTCAAAGAGTTTATATAGAAACTAGTTTTGTTTTCATCACCCTATCCCTTTTATTAGCTGAAGTCATGCTCTGTTTCTAATACTGAAGACTCAAGCACATTGATCTCTAAGATTACCTTTACAAAATTAATGTTTGTTGAGCTTAGTACTAAACAAAGAGTAAATGATCAAATTCATAATTAGGACCAGGAAACTAATTGTCACATAGACTTGTAATAGAAATAATAATATGTGCTGGATGCCTGTGGTTCACACCTGTAATCCTAGCTACTAAGGAGGCTGAGAATTGAAGATCGTGGCTCAAAGCCAGCCCAGGCACAAAATTGGAGATTTATCTACAATTAATCACCAGACAATGGGAAGTGGCACTATGGCTCAAGGAGTAGGATGGTAGCCTTTGGCTGGACAGCGCCCAGGCCCAGAGTTCAAGCCCCATGACTGACCCCCCCCCCAAAAAAAGAAAGAATCATACATTTTCCCTTGTGTATAAATGGTAGCGAGTAAGCTACAAGGGAAGTGATCTGCCTCTGGTGTAAATTAATTATCAGTGTCATAATATTTAATAGAAAGTGTCACAGAATATGGAAATAGTTCATGTTTGTCTTCAGTTATATAGAGACATATGAGCTGTAGTGCTCATATGAGCTGTGCTTCAAATCATTCTTTTTCAAGCTGTATTTCAGCTTATTATCCACCTGAGGTCATTATGAACTCATCTTCCTTTAGAAGGTAAAATAGCTCCTCTATACAGTGTTAAATGTTATTTTAATTCTGAGAATAAAAGTGATAATATATAGTTCTGTGAGCTACAATTGAGACATAAATCATATTTGTATAAAATATATCTAAGCAATATTTTTTCACAGCTAGTAATTGAACTGGACTGTAAAGTTGTGTATGTTTGAATTAAGTAAGCATAATTTGTCATAACTATATGACAATGGAAGAATTTTTTCCAGTGTTAGAATTTATTGCTCCTGTCTATGGCCATACCACCCTGAACGCGCTCGATCTCATCTGATCTTTGAAGAATTTATTGCTCCCAAACAGTTACTTTGTGAGATTTAACATACATTTTTATTTTATGAAATAAATGAAGTTCAATTGGATGCTAGTGTTACCTTCTTAAAAAACATGTCAAAAATATGTTACCTTTGGATAAATCTAAGTCAGGAAAAAATTAAAAAGCATATTTATCTCTAACTTAATGGACAATGCACCAAATGTTACCAGGAAGTTTAGAGCAACTAAAACAACCTCAGTCCTGTGTCTGACAAGCGAACTCAGATGAGATGTAAAGGTTATACAATAGTTTATTAGATGAGGAATATGACAGAGAGAAAGAGAGCACATGACATAGACATGCCATGGGGAGGAAGAAAAACTTTGAGCATATCTCTGCTATCTTGTCCATCTTCTTGTTACCAAGTTCAGCCTTGGGTTCAATAGTTAAAACTGGAGTTCTTGAAGATGGCCCTCCGATCTTGGGCTCTCCTTTCTGTTTCCTATGAGATTTACTATCTCATTCTTTTTTCTTCTTTCTTTTGTTCTTCTTATTTCCTCCTTCTTTTGTAAGCTCTGTGTCCCATTTCCTTGTCAGGCAGCTTTTAGTAAATCACTGTTGTAGCAGGTCTTCTGCAGTTTGTAGGCCACCATCCCCTCAATGGCAGCTTTCCTGTTAACTCAATCACCCTTACTAATCAGAAACTTTTCACTTTCTATCTTTTGGTGATTCCATTTTGTATACACTTCAAATACCTTCTAACTGTCACTTGAAGTACTATTCTATCAGTAACAATTTCTCAGGAATTCAGCATTCTGGCAGATTGTGATACCAGTCTTAATATTCTTGTTATTTAGTATTAAAGTTATTGCTAAACATTTGGTATCTTTCACTCTTAATAAAGATCCATAGACTAGAGATAAGATGTTAATGTTCCATTTGTCAAAAGAAGCAAATAATTTCTCTAATCACTGCTTGTTCAAGGTCACAGCATAAAATGGCAGAGCTTGGATTAGAAGCAAGTATTTCACTATCAAATGTCGTAGTTTCTATTATATTGCAAACTATATGGTTAAAAATCAGCAATACCTACAAAGCCATTTTCAATGAAATTAAGAGTGTTTTTGCAAGTATCAGTTTTGACAATATTGATCCAAAAAACACAAGAAGAAGGCAAATACTTCAGTATTAACTTCAACATTTTCTCATCTGCACAAAGAAAAAAATCGAGAATGCAAATGGCCTCATCTACATTAATGGATTTTTAAGGATGAAAGATGAAAGGATAGGAAATAGTGAGTTGTGGTGTTCCTCTGTGTTAGATTAGCTAATGGGAAGCAGTTGGTTGTTTCATGAAAAAAGCTTTGCTTGCAAAAGCAAAACTCAGATTTCATGAGAAAGTTAGTGGGAATGGTGGGTGAAAAGCACTGCTTATCTATCATTATATAGAATGAGAATTAACCTGGCTCCTTAGCTTATGCCAATTATCTAGCTACTTAGAAATATGAGATCTAAGTATAAGAGTTTGATGTCAGCCTGGAAAGATAAATCTGAGATGCTCTTATCTGGAATTAGCCAACAAAATGCCAGAAGTGGAGATGTGACTAAAGTGAAAGACCATTAACCCTGAATGGAAAAAACAAGCAAGAATGTGAATCCCAGAATGTGAATCCCATAAACAAACTAACAAATAATATGGGGAAGGGAAGAAAATGTATTCTTTCAACATTGCCTATGTGATTGTGATAGTCATGTTTATATGGGAGAGAGACTTCACTTGGGGTATTATTCTTGCACTGAAAATGAAGAAAAAGACATTGCATGTAAAAACCCAATTAAAAGATAGAAAATCAAGTTTCATAAAAAAAACTTTTCCACTAATTCCTCTGGTTAAAGAAATATCAAGAAATACTCAAATAATACTCCATGGAACTATATGACAATAATGTCAGTAATTGTCAGATAAAATCCACACCACCTAAAAGTTGAAATTAATTTATAGTAAATTATCTGTTTTACTGCAGGCAGATGTTAGGGTTATGACATCACTGAACTTAGGGTTCTTTTCATTCACAGATAAAGATCAGCTTTTAAATAAATGGAGAAGCTGAGGTCTCACCCTTCTGGCAGAAGATTGGCTTTCTAATTATCTTAGTAATAGCTCTAAATTATTATTCATTGCTAGTCTGCAGCCCACCGCTAAAGGTCATGGAAACCCTCAGGGTTTCCTGTTCTAGTGAATGACTTACCATTCATGGATAATTCAAGTTTGTTGTTATATGAAGATGGTCAGGAAATATTTTACATTTGGAAAAGTTCAGCTGATTCCTTTGTAAATATTCATTGTCTCCACTTTCCTGAAAAATAATCAGCCATGGTCA
Source organism: Megascapheus bottae (assembly GCF_031878675.1). Classification (NCBI taxonomy): domain Eukaryota; kingdom Metazoa; phylum Chordata; class Mammalia; order Rodentia; family Geomyidae; genus Megascapheus; species Megascapheus bottae. The sequence continues at coordinate 35,627,154 of NC_143509.1, forward strand.
TTTCATATCCTAATATATTATGTTTTCTTTTGATTTTCACTTTCTCTCAAATGTATGTAATTTTTTCTACTGGCTGAAGTTTAATTTCTTATAATAGTGAAATTACATAAAAGGACCTTAGTAAGAATGCACTGTATTTGCGAAGGTAATTCAATGAACCATGCTTTAATACCGCCCCTGACAGAGACTAGCTATTCTCTTCTAGTATTACTTGGGCTCCATGAGCTTCAGTCAACTTTTAAATAAAATACAGCAAAATCAATCTCTAACAACATGTGATTTCTTTGCTTAGGAAATGAATTTTTGTCTTTATTCGTGGTTTCCTTGCCATGATTTCAGTTACATAATCCAAAAACATTTCATGGAAAACTCCAGAAGGAAGCAACTGTTTTCAAAATTGTATACCTTTCTGAGTAGTGTGCTGAGTTTTGTGCTAGTCCCCTGTCCTACTCTATTCTGTCTGTTAAGGGACTTACCCTTTGTCCAGCTTCCCGCCCCCTGTCACCTAGTAAGCTCCAGTCTGTGGTGTTCAAGTAATCCTTGTTTTACCTAATAATGGCCCCAAAGCATAAAAGTAAGGATTCTGAAAATTTTTAGATATCATTATGAAGCTAGAATGTGTTTCCTTTGAGTGAAAATATGAGTTTCCCAGTTGTATAAATTGAAGTTTTGAAGACACATAGTGAAAGCAAATCCATGATGCTGCATAAAGGAAAAATGACATCTCATGTTTCTTGGTGTGATTCAAATCACAAAAGTTACAGTACAATGACTCAGTTAAGGTGGTGCTTGTAGGGCATAAGGTCATGCAACAATTGAGGTTGTTTTAATGTACTTCCTGTGGAATAGAAAATAATGTAAAATGAAGATTTAGTTGCAATAGATTTCTACTTCAAAATGTAGAACACCTGTGGAAATTATTGTAGCAAATACCTACATAGTATTAATAATGTCAAGACAATTTTTTGTATATCATTTGAAAGAAAGGAAAAACATCAAATCTAAAAATTGCTGGAACATAAAAATGTCATATTAGACATGTAAAAGATAAAAGATATGAGGAAACATCATTAAAAACAATAGCAGAAATTAACAATAACAAAAATTTTGAAATGGACAATAGAAAAAACTCATTACTCTTGTTATTTTTGAAAAATAACAAGGAATATAAAACAACTAATACCAAGGACAAAAACTACTGCTCAACTTTCTCCAAATGTTAAGTATGTTCCATAATTTAAATTTTATGTAGTGAGAGCAAAATTTTAGATAAAATAGACTAAGTGCTTGAAAAACACAATTTACTAAAACTGACGTACAAGGTATAAAATGTATTAGTTTTATATCAATTAAAGAAATTAAATCTCTAAAGGATGAACAATAGCACTAGAAACTTTCCAAGGAGACAGAAACAATTATCTGGGTAGCATGCAGAATTGAGAGATGAGAACAAACGTAACAAATAACACCAAATCTAATTTAAATTCTTCCACAGAGGCTGGACACTCTTGTCTTACCTCCACAATCCCAGATGAGATCAGATGATGACAGTTCCTAGGCAACCTGGACTAGTGAGACTTTTTTTTTAAATTTCATTTCAGGGTGATGTAGTTAGGGGTTACAGTTACATTCATAAGGTAGTAAGTACATTACTTCTGGAACACTGTTACCCCTTCCCATGTTTTTCTCCCACTTTTCCTGCCCTCAGCTCCTCCCAAGTTGTAAAGTTTATTTTCAACATATTGTCTTGTGAGTATCCCTTTTACATGGGTTCACCCTTTATCCTTTGCCTAGTAAAACTCTTATCTCCAATAAACTCTCAGAAAAAGCTGCAAGTGGCTCTGTGACTGAAGTGGTAAATTGCTAGCCCTGAGCAAAAAAAGCTTAAGGACAGAGCCCAGGCTCAGTGTCCATGCTCCACGACCAGCAAAACCAACAAATTCTTCCACAGACAAGTAAGAGCAAAATAACTTTTACAACTCTTGGCTTATTAATGCCAGCTTGGTATAAAAATCTAGTAAAAATATAAATTTCAGATAACGTTCTCTTCCTCACATAAAATTAGAAAATTGAACATTAGCAAGTCAAATATTTGGGAAAATTGAGGTGGTTACTGGTGGTTTCAGATGTATAAAGTGGTTCAACATTTGGCATTCCAAATAATTTACCAGATTATCTTTAAGAAAGAGAAAAATGACTAGGTGCTGGTTGCTCATGCCTGTAATCCTAGCAACCCATGAGTCTGAGATCTCAGGATCATGGTTCAAAGCCAACCCTAGCAAAAAAAAATAAAGTCTTAGTAGACTTATCTCAAATTATCTACTCAAAAACTGAAAGTGGAGCTGTAGCTCAAAGTGGCAGAGCGCTAGCCTTTAGCAAAAGAGCTCAGGAACAAATACCCAGGCCCTGAGTTCAAGCCCCATGACTGACAAGAGATACAGAGGGATGGGGGAGAAAGATTATCTTTTTTTTTAGCAGATAATATTTTTTCTTTTTATTTATTTTTAATTTTATTGTTGGAGTTATATAGAGGGATTACAGTTACATTTATCAGGTAGTGGGTGCATTACTTCTCAAACATTGATACCCCTTCTCATGTTTTTGAGAACAAAGAGGCATCAAAAGAAATATGAAGAAAATTGAATGATATTTTTATTCCATTGTGTAAAAATTAGAGTGAACCACTAGTATGTTCAAGAAAATCAATGAATTATGATTCATCATTCAAAAATATTGTTTTTGCTTGCTGAGACTTGCTTAGCATTTTCACTATAGTAAATTTTTTGTCTGGAGTCAGGGTTTTTTTCTTTGTGTGTGTGTGTGTGTGTGTGTGTGAGAGAGAGAGAGGGGGGGCGGGGCTTGATCTCAGGGTTCAAGTGCTTTCTCACAGCTATTTTGCTCAAGATCTGCAGTCTATGACAGAGCCACATCTCTATTTCTGGCTTGTTGTCCCATGGAACTTTCTACCCTGGTTGGTTTTGAACCATGATACTCAGATCTTAGTTTCCTGAGTAGGTACGATTATAGGTACAACTTCAAAGTCCAACTATGAATAAAACTTAAGACACAAAATAGTGCAAACTTCAGGATTATCTCCTACAAAAGTCACTGTTCACACAAAACTAACTTATAGTGGAAAAATCAGAGAACACATATATTTAGAGACAGAAAATGCCTTTGGGAAATGTGACTTCTATTATTAATGTCACTTTTCTCAGTCCCACAGTTAGTTATATACCATTTCCATATTTTTTAAATCTATAGAACTATGCAGTTCCAATACATACTTTATTTACATATATAAAATGTTAATTTTTAAAGTAATATACTTGTGTAAGTTTATTAGATGAATGAAATGAAATGGAAGCAAACATTTTATAATCTATAAACTTGTAGCTACATGACATTTGTCACAGTGTGATTATTCAGCCAAGAACATGCAGGTTTAGAATATGAATTCTGACCCAATAAAATATCACCTTGTACTTCACTGACCTCTTTCCAAATTTTCTTTCTTGGCTGTGTCTAGAAAACAGCTTGATTCACACTAAAACTCCTTTCTTTGCTGTTTGAATGCCAAGAAAACTATTTTAATTTACTTTTAGAAGAAAATAACTACTGTTGCCTCAATGCAGTTACAGAAGGAAAATGTGGACACACTGTTGCAATGATGTTTAAAATCACTGACTTTTTGCAGTTCCTCCAGCTTATGGGGAAATGTGAGACAAGTAATAACTTAAAAAACACCTGGAAATATGCAGAAAAGTTTTCAGTTACTAAAATCCAAGGATCTGCACTTCAAATCTTTTTCTTGCTTTAAAATTTAATTTAATTTTCAAGGTGATGTAAAGAGAAGTTACAGTTATATGCATAAGATGAGTACATTTCTAGTTGAATATTGTTACCCCATTCTTCATTTTTCCCCCACTTTCCTTCCCCCCCTTAAGACCTTCCCCATGTTGTAAAATTCATTTGACCTACTGTCTTGTGTGTATCCCTGTTGCATGGTTTGATCTTTGTCCTTTATCTCACCATTTTGTTGTTACCTTTTCCTTCCCTACCTGTTGTTTTAAATGTATGATGTGAAGTTTTTCTCTTTTTTCCCCTTTTATTTCTTTTTCCCACTATGGTTTGTGTCCTGCTGTCACTGTATTTGATTCTGGTACCCTGTGTATTGTGTATACATTTAAATCTTTCTTTAGGTCCGGTGTCTGTGGCTCACACCTCTAATCTTAGCTGAGATCCAGGAATCAGGGCTCAAAGCCAGCTTGGAGTGGAACCCCTTGAGACTCTTATCTTTAATTAAGCGTCCAAAAACTTCAAGTAGGGGCTAGAAGCGTGGCCTAGTGGTAGAGTGCTCACCTAGCGTTCCCGAAGCCCTGTGTTCGATTCCTCAGTACCACATGAATAGAAAATTCCGGAAGTAGTGCTGTGGCTCAAGTGGTAGAGCACTACACTTGAGAAAGCCCAAGGATAGTGTTGAGGCTCTGAGTTCAAGTCTCAGGACTGGTGAAAAAAGAAAAGCTAAAATAGAACTGTGACTCAAGTGGTAGAGTGCCAGCCATAAGCACAAAAGCTTTGGGACAGTGCCAGGCCATGAAGCCATGAGCTCAAGCCCCAGAGTTGTGCATATGCATGTACATGAACACATACACACACACACACACACACACTCTCTCTCTCTCTCTCTCTCTCTCTCTCTCTCTCTCTCTCTCTCTCTCTCTCTCTCTCTCTCTCTCTCTTCCTTTCAGAAAAAAAATACAACAGATCAGACGGCAGTTAAAAGCTTTCTTTGAAAGCAGTAAATTTAAGCTACATCAGTTACCTGAGGGGACAGTTATGCTACTTTTACTTTTTTAACTTTCTGTGCTTTCCTTTTAATAAAAATTACAGCCTGGCATGGTGGCTCATGCCTGTAATCCTAGCTACTCAGGAGGCTGAGATCTGAGGATCACAGTTCAAAGCCAACCTGGGCACATTAGGACCTGAGAATCTCATCTCCAATTAACTTCTAGAAAATGGAAAGTGGGGCTTGGCTCCAAGGGTTGGATGGTGACCTTGAGCTGAAGAGCACAAGCCTAGTTCAAGCCCCATGACCCACAAAAAAAAATAAATATGTAAAAATTACAGTATGATTTACTAAATGTGAAATGAAATAATACAAAAGGTTCAGAAAAGTTCTTGGAAGATACCAACGTCCAATGACAGTGACTTTACAAATCTTTAAGGAACAAAATCTGAAACTCAGGTCATTGACTTTCAGTGTTCTGACTGCCAGGTAGTTCTCTGTCTCAGAGCCAGTGTCCTTTGTTAAGACAGGGCTGTCATTCACTGACTTCTATGGTATGGATGTTTATCTTTCTTAAGCATCCAGAAGGAAAGCCACATGGAGCAGTGTTTGTGGGCTGCTGTGCTGTGCTCTGACCTCTAATCCTGTCTGTTTTTCCAGAATCCAGTCTAAATATGTATTTGGGAAGAGAAAAGACTAAGTGAGAACACCTAGCTGGTAACTGGCACTTAGTGACATAGATTTGAAAAGTATATGCAGTCAAAAATAAGCACAATAGATTGGATAAAGCCAAAGCAAATTATGTTCTTAGGCTGGTGGTCACCGAAGAAATGGCAGAGGGAAAATGTATGTTGGAGTATGTGAAAATTACAACTTCCATAAGGCAGCTAATTCCTTACTTTCTATAATGCATAATTAGCAACAACTATCAGAAACAAAAAGTTCAACAAATATATATATGAATTTGTCACCTAGACTAAAAGTAAAAACCAACCACAAAATTCAGCTACAGAAAAAAGTTTGAAGTAATGATCTCATTGAAGAAAGACTCAGGGGTCAAGAAAGTTGGAACAGGATCCTTTTGTTTTAGGTTTATTCCTGTTCATTGACTTTTGACAATGTCCATTTTATTTTAATTAGCACAACAATAAACAGAATATATAGCACCAAATAAATTAGGAAACCTTCAGACTGAAAGTTGGGGTCTTATGGGTAACAGAGGTTATGCTCCCAAGACTGTAGAAACAAGACCCAAGTAAGGGGCCCGGGAGTTTAGCCTAGTGGTAGAATGTTTTTCCAGTATACATGAAGACCTGAGTTTGATTTCTTGGTACCATGTATATAGGAAAAGCTGGAAATGGTGCTGTGGCTCAAGTGGTAAAGCTCTAGTCTTGAGAAAGCCTAAGGACAGTGCTCAGGCCCTGAGTTCAAACTCTAGGACAGAGGGAAAATGACCCAATAAGGGAGTGTATGGTAATAGAAAACAAGGACTGAAACCTTCGAGAGAAAAATATTTTACCTTTAGATTTTGACCATATTCTGAAAGTTGGAATGCTCTGCCAGGATAACATATGCCTGTTATTTCTCGATGATACGTTTATGTAGTATGATGGTTTTAGATGATTTGGGGTATCAATGTGATTGAATTAAGAGGAAGATGGATAGCATCTTCCATTATGCTTTATCACTCAGACTAAGAGTTATTCATACTATTGGCTTCTGTGACTTGGAGGCTTAGATCTGGAAGAGGCTAAGTACTGACATCACAGGTATTCTAACCTAAATAAATGTGTGGGCCAATTCTCCAATAAATGTCTTTAATCTATCTATTCAATTATCCCCGTTCATCTGTCTATATCTATCTTGTGTGCCTCTTCCTGTCTGTCATAAGGTTTGTATGTATGTTGCTTATGTGTGTAATATGTAAGGCTATGATTCTAGGAAATCCTAATAAATATCCACAGGATAAATACTCTTTGAACTGAAATTGTCTCCTCTGTCTTCCAATGGATCCTGTACTAGAAAATTACAGTGTTTATTGTTCTGTTGACTTTGGTGGATGGAGCATTTGTAGTCCTAACTTTTAATTTCAGCTATTTTTGCAACATTGATCTTCATTGATTCCACTGACGGGGAAAATAAAGTATCTTGTGAATTTGGTGCTTTTATAATTAGGAGAAAACATTTATTGTATGAGCAGTTATTTAGGACGGTTTATAAATGTATTTAATATAAGTCTCAGGAAAACAGAAAAAAACCTAAACCTAAACATTATTTAAGAAAAACAAACTTTGTACTTGGAGAAGCCTATAATCTTCACAAGGTCATACTTCCCAGACCAATTGAAGCCTGGAGCCATTTAATGAACTCAGGTATTGCAGCAATTACTGAGGGTCAGACAACTAGAAGACCCTTGGAATGCCACAGAGCACACAAATATAAGATTTTAATACAATAGAACAAGAGGAAGAAAACTACAGGCAGATCTGGAGCATCCAGTCATTGCTTGCAGACTCATTTCTCAGATTTGAGGGTTGCAGTTCAAAGCCAGCCTGAGCAGGAAAGTCTATGGGACTCTTCAATTAATCACCAAAAAGCTAGAAGTGGAGCTGTAGCATAAGTGTTAGGGCACAATTTTAAGTAATAAATAAATAAAGTAAATCAATAAACAAATGAAAGCTAAGAGATAGTGTTAGGCTTTTAGTTTAAGCTCCAGTACCAGATAGTAAACTACCAAGAAAAAATTGGCAATCCATTTTCTAGGAAGCTAGGAAATCCCTTATGTGGATGCCATTTTGACAACTCCACTCTTCTGACATAAATTAGATTTAGAATATCAATGTGTATATTTTAAAAAAGCAATTTTAATGAGTTAGCACAATTCTATTATGTATGTGTGTGATAAAATCCCCTACTCTGTACAACTCAATGTGTCAAAATAGTAAGTGATAAAAATCGTGTATTATGAGCACCAATTTTTAACATTTATTTTTCCTTTAAATATACTCAGATGTTGGGGACTGGTCAACTTGAGTCTTTAGTTGACAGTTATCAGTATTCTCTGGCTCTTGAGTCAGTCTGTCCTCATGTCAGTACCACTGCTTTGAACACTTTATGGAAACCTTGAGGGAAGATACATGACAACCACAGCATGACTCCAGCTCCAGAAGGCCTTGTTCTAGGCTGGATGCCCTAGAAACATATTGCACTAAACTCTGCCATCGCAAGTCAGAGAACTTTAGATGATGCTACAGGTGTGCCCACAGAGGCCAGAGGGGGAGAACTTCCCCTAGTAACCCTGAAGAAGGCCTATGATTGGTACAAAAACAGAACTTAATTTCCATAATGTGTTGCTGTGTTTGGTATACACTTATGTCACAACCCCCCCGCTCTTTCTGGCTATATAAGTAGGCTTTGGCTCACTGTCTGAAGTATTGAAGAATCACTTTTCTGCTCTACAACCTTAGGCTTTTCTCAAGTGGTCTTGTTTTGTTTTTGGTCCTCTTTGGATTACCTTCATTAATTAGATTGGCTAAGCTCTAACCCAATGAAACAGATATGGGTGGGGGATAGGAGCAGCAAAGGTGACTATAACTATCCCCTAGCAGAAACAGTGTTAGTAAAAAACGGTGGCCTGGATGAGAGCCATAAGTTGCCAACAGTAGGATTCCCCATCAGAAGCAGGAGAAGCATTGGCGCTGGTATTTGTAGCTCTATATTAGCCACAGAGCAAAGCCCGTGGCAGAGAGAGAATAATATCAAAGGTTGTTACATTGGTGGCCAACCAGGGACAGTATCCATGGATATGACATTGGCAACCAGCAGTAGCAGAAACAGCAATGAATCCAGCAAATACATCTGTGGTGATGGAGCCAGCAGCTGAGGTCCCCCCAGTGGCAATAACAGTGGTAGTAGTGGCAGGACCCAGCTGGCTCCAGTGACAGCAGCAGGTACCTGTAACAGGAGGCAATGAGTTTGGAAACCGGCAGCAGCTGCTGACTTGACAGCATTGGGGCAATATTGGCAGAAGTGGTGACAGCCACCAGGGTAAAAGAAATGGGGAAGTTGAAAAAGAAAAAGAAGCCACAGACACCAGTCTGCAGCAATTGCCTTTGCTGTGCAGAACAGAGAACCTCTACATTCAGGGCCCAAGAGCTATAACACCAGGGGGCGCCACAGCCGCTGCCCATTGCTCTTCACCTGCACACTGTTGGAGACCCCTGGAGGGCCCATGGGCCAGGGTAACAGGAAGAGAACTGCAGCTCTCCTGTGGGCACCAGTCCTATCAGTAGAGCAGAAGGTTCAAGCCAGCTGATACGCTAAATTGTACCAGTGGACAGGGAATTTGACCCAAAAATTTATTGTGTTATTCCTCACAATCAAAATAACTTTTGCACTATTCCTCATAAACAAACCTGAGCAGATCTTAAGAATAGACAGGATCTGGAATAGACTGGATTTCTATATGCGACAGATATTCAAAAATCTTCAGGTTTTTTTTTTCATTAATTTTAAGTGAAGAATCACTTGATAACTGAAAATATTAAATGATGAGTGATATTACAAAAATCCTTCTGCTTGTTTGAATGTTTCAGTACATGCAACAGCATGAGATATTAGTTGGCCTTTGCCAGCTTCAAAATCAATTGACGGAAATTATAGGAAATATGTGCATCATTAATTGTCAGAAAGAGCATTTAGGAGAATAAATATTGAGTGTCATTGGCTTCTCTTCCTACACATTTTTGTTTTAATCATATAGTATTTTCCTGTGCTGGTTACTATGCTTTAATGACAGATCATAACTAAAAGAGTGGCTCAAGCCTCATTCCTCCAGGTCAAGCGCAGCACCAGGTGTGTGCTCACATGCTTATCTACAGGTAGGTCACTCTGACCTTGGCTTAGCTGAAAACCTCACCCATGCAGACCATTCAACTCTGACCCTGGCCCAAGGTCACCACCATTGGCCTCCAAGAGACCACAGTCATTTTTTTTTTCTGCTTCCTTGTTAAGACCCATATATAAACCAGGTCCCAAGGGCCCAGAGTGTGGCCTAGTGGCAAAGTGCTTGCCTAGCATGCAAAAAGACACGGTTCAATTCCTCAGTACCACATACATAGAAAAAAGGCAAAACTGGTGCTGAGGCTCAAGTATTAGAGCTCTAGCCTTCAGAAAGTCCAAGGACAGTGCTCAGGCCCTAAGCTCAAGCCCAGGACTGGCAAAAAAATGGATGTTGCAGTCCCTAGAAAGGCAAGTGTTGGCGTTTCTGTTCAGTTTTGTTTTCTGTTTTTTTGCTTTGGGTTTTTTTTTTGCAAACATATTAGTTGTATTCAGTCTTTAATATTTCATGTGCATTGACTACAATTATAGCCACCTCATATTCATTCTAGCTCCAATAGTAATCCATTTAAAATATGATATATCATTTTCTTTTCTTTCCATCATTTTAACGAAAGTGGTTTTTTTTTAAAGTTTAACAAACAAGTGTTCAAGAAGGGAATCTCTATATATAATCATTGACACTTAGTTTTTAGAATTTAATCAAAATTAGGCTAAGGGTTTGTATGTCATAGATACGTATTAGTTTATGAAATAAAACATTATGTCCATAGAGTCATAGGTTTTTATGTCTATATAGTTATGTTTATATTTCCATTACCATGTCCATAGCATTGGGTATGCAAATATTGAGTCCTCGCTCTTGTACTCTTTGGATCTAATAGCCACATACTGAGAATACCATGCGCCTTTTGTTCCTTAGGTCTTGACTTGTCTCACTCAACATGATTCGCTCTAGATTCATCCACTTTCCTGCGAATGCCATTTTTTAATTTTTTTTTAAATTTTACTTTAAAGTCACTTATCCGTCTATGTAACCTTGCCAGAATGTTATTTTTAAGCATATATATAATAACTCACCCACCAAAAATCTTTTAATGCTTTTTTTCTTGTGAAATAAGAGGCAGAACATGTGGCATGGTATTTTGGGCATCCAGGATATGGTCTTCATCTGTCTCTCCAATGCTTTCATAGGCTATTTTGCATATATTTCCCCAAGACTTCAATTGTGTTTGACTTTATCTGCTTGTACCTCGCTTTGCCTATCTGGATGCCTTTTATCCTCTCTAAATGGCTAACACACTTTTCAGTTATATTTCCTATTTTTATGCTACATTGTAATGCATATTATTGTATTGCACTTTGCACATAGTACATTAAAAAAGAAGTTGAAGCACAAGTGGCACACGCCAGTAGTCCTAGTTATTCAGGAGGCTGAGATTTGAGGATCATGATTCAGAGACAACTGAGGCATTGCAAACTATGAGAGTCTTACTTCCAATTAACCACCAAAACTGGGAAGTGGTGTTGCAGCTCAAGAGATATGGGGCTGGGAACATGGTCTAGTGGTAGAGCGCTCACCTAGCATGCATGAAGCCAGGGGTTCAATTTCTCAGTAGCACCTACTCAGAAAAAGCTGGAAGTGGTTCAGTGGTGCAAATGGTAGAATGCTCACCTTGAGATAGCCCAAGAACAGTGCCCAGATCCTGAAGTCAAGTCCCAGGACAGGCAAAAAAAAAAAAAGAACGAAAGAAAGAAAAAATAAAATTTGTTTTTACCTTTTGTGTTTTGATCACTCTGGGATAATCTAAAGTGTACCAGGTGCTTGTTTTCTTTTTTCTTTCTTACTTTCTTTCTTTCCTTCTTTCTTTCTTGCTTGCTTGCTTGCTTGCTTGCTTTCTGTCTGACTGTCTGTCATGGAACTTGAACTCTGGGCCTGGGCGTTGTCCCTGAGCTCTTCAGCTCAGGGCTACTGCCATACCCCTTTAGCCACAGCACCACTCCTGGTTTTCTGGTGGTTATTTAGAGATATGAGTCTTGCGGAAATTTAGTGTCCACACTGGCTTTGAACCATGATTCTCAGATCACAGCCTCCTAGGTAGTTAGGATTACAGGCATGAGCCACCATGCCCAACTCCAGGCTGCTTTTTAATCTGTCTGTGTATCTATATGGCAGTGGCTTGAATCATGCTCCTATGACTTTTTGTTTTACTAATTTTTCAAATTGGATCTTTATATTTTTACTTTTTGTGCGTCATGGGACCTGAATTTGGCCTGGGCGCTATTCCTGAGCCCTTCAGCCCAAGGCTAACACCCAACCCCTTCAGCCAAGCCCCACTTCCCACTTTCTTTTTTTTTCATATATTTTTAATTGTAATAATAGAAGGATTACATTATATTCACCAGATAGAAGGTGTATTACTTCACAAACATCGATACCTTTTCTCATGTCTTGGTCCCCATTTCCCTGCCCACATCCCCGCCCCTTATCTTGTTTTCCCCCTTTCCTATCTGATTTCAAATAACCAAATAAACATATGTACAATATATCAGATAACAAGGTAAAATACTGTAACAATATGAGATAATCAAGGGACATAAAAAGACATGAGAAACAACATAGTACATTAAGGACAACAATCACTCATTATATGGCTTTTGTTTTTATATCCTGGAGGTCCTTTCATTTAGTGTCATGCTATATGGCCTTATGTATCTAGATTTTGTTGTATTGTGAATCTCTGCTAGGAGAGCCCAAGTTTTCTACTGATTATGACAAATGAGAGAAACCATTGAGCCTATGTTCATTTGAGTCTGGCTTACTTCACTTAATATGATTTTTTCTAAGTCTTTCCATTTCCTTACAAATGGGGCAATGTCATTCTTTCTAACAGCAGCATACAATTCCATTGTGTATGAATACCACATCTTGTTGATTCACTTATCAACTGAGGGACATCTGGGTTGGTTCCATATGTTTGCTATGGTAAATAGTGCTGCAGTGAACATTGTTGTGCTGTGGATTTAGTATGTCCTTATTTCTGGATGATTGGATAAATACCAAGTAGTGGAATTGCTGGGTCATAGGGGAGCTCAATGTTTAGTCTTTTGAGAAACTGCCATACTGCTTTCCATAGTGGTTGAACCAGTTGCACTCCCACCAACAGTGTAGTAGTGATCCCTCCTGGCTACATCCCCTCCAGCATCTCTTGTTATTACATTTCTTGATCCTGGCCATTCTAACGGGAGTGAGGTAGAATCTTAGAGTTGTTTTGATTTGCATTTCTTTTTTTTTTTTTTTGTCAGTCGTGGGCTTGAGCTCAGGGCCTGAGCACTGTCCTTGGATTTTCTCAAAGTTAGAGCTCTTCCACTTGAGCCTCAGCACCATTTCTGGCTTTTTTCTATGTATATGTTACCGAGGAATCGAACCCCGGTGGTCTTCGTGCATGCTAGGCAAGCACTCTACCACTAGGCCAAACTCCCAGCCCTGATTTGCATTTCTTTTATGACCAGAGCTGTCAATCATTTCTTCATGTGTCTATACACCATTTTTGTTTCTTCTTCAGAAAAGACTCTCTTTAAGTCTTTGGCCCATCTTTTAATGGGATGGTTGTTTCTTTGGAGATTAGTTTTGGAGTGATTCAATTTTTTGAGCCATTGATATATTTTAGATATGAGGCCTTTGTCTGTTGTATTGTTAGTGAAGGTCATCTCCCACTCTGTAGGCTTTCTAGTTAGTTTTCTAGCTATGTCCTTTGCATACAGAAGCTCTGCAGTTTAATGCAGTCCCACTTATCCAGCCTTTCTCTGATTTGTTATGTTTCTTGGTCCTTATTGAGAAAGTTTTGACCTGTGCTAAGGAGACCCAGTGTGTCTCCTATACCTCCTTATAAAGTTTTCAGTGTATCTGCTTTTACCTTGAGGTCTTTGATCCATTTGGAATTAATGCTGGTGCAAGGTGACAAGGAAGGATCCAACTTTAGTTTTCTGCAGGTGCTTAACCAGTTCTGCCAGAACCACTTGTTGAAGAGGCTGTCTTTCTTCCATTCAATTTTTTTGGCTCCCTTATCAAATATTAGGTGGCCATAGGTCAGTAGGTTAATATCTCGATCCTCAGTTCTATTCCATTGGTCTTCAGGCCTGTTCTTGCACCAGTACCAAGCTGTTTTGGTCACTATATCTCTGTAATAGAATCTAAAGTTTGGTATTGAAATTCTTTTTTTTTTAATAAACTTAACTGTTTTAATTTTAAATACTTCAGAAACCACCATTTTACAAATGAACATGCCACACACTGTAGCACTGACAAATTATCTACTTTCCTTTAGAAATATTTTTTCATATATTTTTATTGTAATTAATAGAAGGGTTACATGATATTTGCCAGATAGCAAGTGCATTAATCCTCGTACGGTTTTTTTCTGCTAAGAATTGTTTTAGCTATATGCCCACTTCCCATTTTCTAGAGGTTAATTGGAGATAAGAGTCTCAGGTTCTTTTGAGCCTGGGCTGGCTTTGAACCTTGATCCTCAGATCTTAGTCTCCTGAGTAACTAGGATTATAGGTGTGAGCCACAGTGCCCTGATTGGACCTTTATTTTATGTCCACTGAAATCCTCTCATTTACATTGTCTGCATAGCTCGGATAACATACTCTTGACTTTTATGCCTAGATCTTTTTGGGGGAGGGGGGGAAGGAGGGGTGGAGATGACATGATGTCTTTAAAAACTCTTGACCAGGCTGACCTTGATCCATGAGAACCTTCATCCTCCTTATCTATTCCTCAAATAGCTGGGATTACAGGCATACCATACCCAGGTGGGTTACATTCATTGTTGGATGCCTGAGAAATAGTTCATTTTCTTTCCTTTTCCAAGTTCTTTTAGTCTGCCTATAGTTTTGACTCATTGTTTCTTCGTTTATCTTCAATGTCAGCAATAGCTGTTTAAGTTCTTATATCACCTGAAACTTCCCTGCATTTCTGCCTCTTCATTCTATTTCTAAAGATGCTTGGGTTTACAAATCTTCACCTAAAATTTCCCAATTATCTGCTTTTGTTAGGACAAGCTCATTAGCAGCTTTAATTGCATTGGCAATCATAATTCTCTATTCATTTGCCATGTGGTAAAAGACAAACTCCAGATCATTTTAGCTTTTGCAGACTACCTATCTCTCTAGAGACATTTTTTTTACCCCTATGAACAGGTAGAATGATCTGTACATTGCATCCTTTCTAGGTCATTATGCTACTTTCCATACTATATAATAATATAGTACCGTTAGGCCTTTCTTTTTTTAATGCTGGTCCTGGGATTTGAACTCAGACGCTTAAGTTTTGATGATCAAGGACTCTCTCACTAGACCCACACCTCCACTTCCAGCTTTTTACTGGTCATGGAAATACGAGTATCACAAGCTTTCTTGCCCAGGTTAGCTTTAAATTATGATCCCCAGATCCTGAGTAGCTAGAATTATAGGCATGATCTACTAATGCCTAGTTGTGATGCTTTTATTGTGTATATCTCCATAAGCAATTTAAGCACATTTCCTTTGTTCTTATTGTCATTTTTAAAGTTTTCCTCTTGGCAAAATGAACATGAGGTACACTTGTCAGAAAAGGATTACATTTCTTGAATGATCAAGTGTATATTGGGTGTTGACTGTCAGGTAGACCTTCCAGTAGCTTCAGATACAGGAAAATATCAATAAATATCCAAAAGAATAAAAGCTATGGCCCCCAAACCAGTTTAAGAACTGCAAACATATAGAAATCAACTCAAATGGGTTGTACAGTATTTAGTTTGCAGGTGAGATATCCATGTCATGGATATTTTCAAATAGAAAGAATAAAGGCATAATGAACATATGTGACCATGGAACTAGGTAAAATGAGGAGACAGGAAGGTTTGGAAGGATGGGGGAGGGGAGGGAAGGGGTTACATTGATTAGTGCATTGTACTCACAAAGTGATCAGAAGCCCTCTACAACTACATAAACATAATAAAAACTGAAGTTATAAAGAAAAAAACTAATCAAGGGAAAGCAAAGGATGATTGTTCTAAGTATATGAAGATATTTATTTGTTTAGAAGAGATTTTGAGAAAAGCTAATTCAGACAGAAGTTCAATGCTCTGATTGGCTTCTAGCTGTTACTGTTAAAAGCAAAAATGACTAGACTTTAAGATACATGACTTCTGATGTCCAAACAAAAATTCTTCAGGAACGTGAATCTTTTCCTCCAAAGTATCATACTTTTCCTGTTACCTCCATGAATATTTTTTCTTAAGCAGTGTTTTTTTTCTTAGTCATTTTCAAAACATTTTTGACTCTAGCCAGAATGATTTCTTTCATTATGTTAGCAGAAAATAATAAATGACACTAATCTTTGCCTTATGTGAATGAGTGTACCTTTAGTCAAAAAAAGTCCAATTCAGCGTTATTTTACGTGAAATCTACCATTTTTTAAGTTAAACAATGAATGAAATTGAAGAATAAATTCTGTTCAGGCCACAAAGAGCTATATTTTGAATTAATTCTACCCATTGTCCAGTGTTTGTGACTTTTATACTACACAAACTTAGACATCACTGTACAAGTTACTGCTTACACAGCAGTGGTATATTAAGCTAAACAAATTTAGCTACCAGTAAGTCAGCATTATTTTTGGCTTGTGCTCATTAGGTGAAAGAAAAAACATGTAGCATTAAAAAAAAAACATATTTTGGCTCAGTAACAGGCCAATTAAATCTCTGCAGTTGGTATTGCTGTTAATCAAATATAGATTGTAAGAAAGCCATACTGAATCTCTAGAGACAGGAAATTGTATATTAATTTATACAGTGTGTTCCAAGAATCCATCTAAATGAAATATAGTAGCACAAGATAAATATTTATACCATCAGAAATTTATTTTTATATTTATGTTCACATAATGTTTCATTGTATTAAAACTTTAAAAAAATCTCAGTGACAGCATGTTTTATAAAAATGCAAGCAACAGTCCCCTTCAAATGGTTCCTTTTCAGTGCATCACCTTAAATTATATTGAATAATCTAATTGAATTATATTGAATAATATTGAATCAAATTGAATTTAATAAAATTGAATTCCCACTGGATTCTAAGAGTAACTTGTCAAACCTTGTTCCTAATATAAAAGAAAACCTAAATTAGACCATACAAACTTTAAGAGCTCATTGGTAAATAATTTTAATTGTTGATATACCAACTAACATACTTTGTCATCCAATATTGCAAAGAAACCACACATAAAACCACAGATCTCTTCCTTAATGAAACTACACAAGCACTATGATGTTTTTGAGGCTCTGAATTTGTGGATCTTGATGGCTACAAGTGTGAAGTAAACCGAAAGAGTACCAATCTAGGAACTGATGGTTTGAGCAGAGATTGAAAACTTAAGTCATCTTGACTTGCGCTGGTGTTATACCTTGCCATTTCAAACTTTACAGATGCTCGTGTGTGTGCACACGCGTGCGCACACGTGTGGGTCTGTGTGTGTGTACACGCACATACACATAATTATTGCTAAATTAAAAAGTAGCTGGTGGTAAGTCATAACTACAAATTAAGCATAGAGTAATTCAAATAATAGGAGAAACAACTAAGCACATTGTTATACATAACATTAATAAGAAGAAAAGTTCACATTAATTTCAAGAGATAGGTAGTATTCAAATGTAGTATTACGTATTCTGACTTACCAACATTATTAGGGTCATAATACCACATTGGACAAGTTTACATCCCTATTTATACCTTGAGATATGAGACAAGAAATGAAATGCAGCAATATAATCTCTTTCAAAAGCTGGCAGAAAGGATTTTAAGTATTTTCATCATCATAAAGAAATGATAGGTATTGAGCCAAATTTATATACTGTACAGAATGTCCATGCAGAGACACCACACAAAACCACAGAGAAACATATAGTGTTAAGGGTTTCTTTGTGTTTGCTGGGGGTCCTAGGAATGGAAATCAGGTCCTTGTGCTTCGAGTCAAATGTTCTACCATCACAGCGAAGCCTCCAATCCCTTTTGATGCCGGTTATGTTCAAAGTCAGGTCTTGCTTTATGCTTGCAAAGGACTGAGATAGTCCTACTTGGGTTTCCTGTAGTCACTGGGTATGATTAGTATGTGTTACTGGATCCAGCCATTGTTCTGAGATAGCAGATAGGTGCAACTGCACACACATCTTGGTTGAGATGGAGTTTTCTTTTTGCCCAGGCTTATCTCAAACTTAGACCTTTTGATCTCTGCCTCTGAAACAGCTGACAGGCTTTAGCCATAGAGTGTGGTATAATGTTATGCTTTATTTATCAATTTAAGAAAAAAACTCTAAAGTTTAAAAAAGACAAAAAATGGAATCATAAGAACTATAGTTCCATAATGTGGAGCTTTTTGTGGGGGAAAAGAGCACAAAAGGCAGAGATAGAATCTACTACTCTCACTGTCAGTACTTCAGTGTGTGTTCTTGTTAGAAGATGCTGGCATTCTAACACTAGAATCGGGATGCTGATTGTTGACATTTCAACACTGAAATGTATGTTACTACTTCTTAACTCTGAATCAACCACATAGGAATCTCTTGGGTGAAGTTTTGGCATCCTTCTTTTCATCACCAAAGTGACTGGTGCTGTGAAGACAAGAAACAATAATCACTTATCTGAGCTTGCCAAATGGTCTGGCACAGCTCAGTGGGTCTAATACTACATGACATGATGAGAAAGCTTAAAAGCCAAACAATTCATGAGTAACAATGTCTTCTGAAATCCTGTAGCTCAGGAAGGAAGGGAGAAAGAAAAGACAGATAAAGCTTCCAAGGAGTCAGCCTTATGAATGATTCACCAGTATCCTATACCGTAATTAAAAAAAAAAACCTACAGGATTTCAAACTTACACTTTTAAAGTGAGGAATCAGAGGATGAGATGAAATTAAGAGTGCAAGGTCAATTAATTTATGATTATGAGTGCGACAACAAAAAGGGGTTGAACAGGCTTCAGACCATAAGGCATACATGACACCTGTGAAAGGCAATTGAATTGAATGGAAGGGAATGGAAAGACAAAGGAGGATTGAGCAGGAGGATAGCCTGCTCTGAAATACACCTGGCAAAGTCACAATCAGGTTGGGAGCAATGCAATTTACCAATGGGGAAAATCTGAATGCTTGTGGTGCTGTTAACCACTCTCAGGAGCCACTACTGAAAGAGGGCTGATCAGAAAGATATGCAAAATCTTGAAGGTCTTAAAAATAAAGGTCATAGTTAGAGATACTCTTGCATTGTGTATTTTAAAGGAAGATTGAATTATACCATGGCTACCAAAAATTGTGTGTAGCACATTATCAGTATTTCTTTTTACTTCTTTTAATTATTATCCATAACTGATAAATCAGTGAACCAGTTATTTTCTCCTAACACACTTAGCCACTAAACTCAGAGGAAATGGCTACAACTTGCCTTCAGCTGAGTATCTGTAGGCATTGGTTAATGAAAGCCTTTTTTGTTTTTTTTGTTGTTGTTTTCTTTTATTTTTTAAATAATTTTTTATTGTGAATAATAGAAGGCTTACATTATATTCACCAGATAGAAGGTGCATAACTTCACAAACATTGATACCCTTTCTCATGACATGGTCCCCATTTCCCTCCAAACCTCCTCCCACTTATCTTGATTTCCCCCCTTCCCTATCCAATTTCAAATAACCAAGTAAGCACATATAAAAATATCAGATAACAAGGTGAAAAATTGTAACAATATGAGATAACCAAGGGATGGCAAAAGAGATGAGAGATAACATAGCACACTAAGGACAACAGTCACTCATTATATGGCTTTTGTTTCCTTATCCTGGAGTCCCTTACATTTAGTGTCGTACTATTTGGCCTAATGTCTCTAAATTTTGTTCTATTATAAATCTCTGGTAAGAGAGCCCAAGGTTTCTACTGATTATGACAAATGAGGGAGACTATTGGGCCTATGTTCCTTTGAGTCTGGCTTACTTCACTTAATATGATTTTTTCTAAGTCTATCCATTTCCTTACAAATGGGACAATGTCGTTCTTTCTGACACCAGCATAGAATTTCATTGTGTACAAATACCACATCTTGTTGATCCACTTATCAACTGAGGGACATCTGGGTCAGTTCCATATCTTTGCTATGGTAAATAGTGCTGCAATGAACATTGTTGTGCTAGTGGATTTAGTATGCCCTAGATTCTGGATGGTTGGGTA
The DNA here is from genome assembly GCF_031878675.1 of Megascapheus bottae. Lineage (NCBI taxonomy): Eukaryota > Metazoa > Chordata > Mammalia > Rodentia > Geomyidae > Megascapheus > Megascapheus bottae. The sequence goes on from NC_143509.1 coordinate 35,647,041, forward strand.
AGTGCCAAGTAGTGGAATTGCTGGGTCATAGGGGAGTTCTATGTTCAGCCTTTTGAGGCACTGGCATACTGCTTTCCATAGTGGTTGAATGAGTTTGCACTCCCACCAACAGTGTAGTAGTGATCCCTCCTGGCCACATCCACTCCAGCATCTGTTGTTGTTAGTTTTCTTCATCCTGGCCTCTAACTGGAGTGAGGTAGAAATTCCTCCTGCACTGTTCTTTCTGCTAAGAAGTGTTTTTTCTATTATTCCATATGAAATTTTGGATTGCCTCTTCTATTTCTTTAAAGAATGACATTGGGATATTGATGGGTATTGTGCTGAATTTGTAGATAGCCCTTGGCAAGATTGTCATTTTCCCAGTGTTGATTCTTCCAATCCAGGAGCATGGGAGGTTTTTCCATTTCCTCAATTCTGCTTTAATTTCCTTTTTCAGGGTTTTAAAGTTTTCATCAAAAAGGTCCTTTACATTCTTAGTTAAGATAATTCCTAGTTACTTTATTTTCTTTGAGGCTATTGCAAAAGGAGTTGCTTTCCTGATTGTTGCCTCGTTCCTCTCACTGTTGGCATAGAGGAAGGCGGTTGATTTTTGAGGGTTAATTTTATACCCTGCTACCTTGCCTAAGTTTTGAATCAGCTCAAGGAGCTTGGGAGTGGGGACAACAGGGTTCTTTAAACACAGAATCATGTTGTCTGCAAAGAGGGAAAGTTTCACTTCCTCTTTCCTTATTTGGATCCCCTTTATGCTTGCTTCTTGTGAAGGCCTTGTTTTGTAAAGAGAACTTTTCTCTTTTTCTTTTCTTCTTCCTTCCTTCATTTCTTTCCATCTTTTCTTTTTCTTTCTTTCCCTCCCTCTCTTTCTCTCCTTCCTTCCTTCCTTCTTTCCTTCCTTCCTTCCCTCTCTTTCTCTCATCTTTGTGTGCTGGGCTTGGGGCTAGAACTCAGACCTTGAACCCTCTCCCTGGGCATTTTGTGCCCAATTAATGTTACACTACTTGAGCTACAGAATCATTTATACCACAGCTCCACTCCCGGCTTTTTTTTTTTTTTGAATTTTATTTTTGGTGGTTAATATGGTTAATAGAAGAGTCTCACTCACAGACTTTCCTGCCCAAGCTGGCTTTGAAGCAGGATCCTCTGCTCTCAGTTTCCTGAATAGCTAAGATTATAGGAATGAGACCAGCACCCACTAAGGGTTTTCTATTTTTATATTGTTCTTATGGATGTGAATTGTATATCCTAGAAAAGAAAAAATTCTGAGAGCATGACAGGAAATGCCCACAAGAAAACCTCCTGTTTGTGTGATCAGAAAACCTATTGTTTGTTTCCTCATGAATCCAGTCTGACTTAGAATGCTCTAAAATCAAGAAAACGTTACCATTTACAATGAGTACATCGTGCTTCAATTCGTTTTTAACCTGTTTCTAGAATGCATCATATGTTTTCCTGATATAAATGTTTTTGAATAAATCTACTTTTAAGGAACTCAGATTTTTATTATATTCAATTATCATATTGCTGTATAGGTGTAGATAAATTAGTTATGTGCCAATAATTTGTAACATTCTACATAGACAGAAATCTTCTCTTTCATTCACAGATTGTATCGCAGGAGGACTCCTCCAATTATATAGCAGATCTTTAAAAGTAATTATTCAAACTAAGCTAATCAATCTTCATATAAATTATATGGTTTCCACTTTTTAAAGAAAGGAGTGCTGTTTATTCTTCAGTAGCATTCCAAAAGCATTTGACACAACTCACTCTATTTAATAGGTCATCATCAGTCATTTGTATTTCAATCTCATCAACTTCATAAAAAATATTATCTTTGTAAAATTCCAGAATTGATGACTTTCCAATACAATGAGTCATACTCACTGATAATTTCTTTTAACAATTAAATTCTGCAGTGAACATTGATGTGCTAGTGGATTTAGTATGTCTTTGTTTCTGGATAATTGGGTAAATGCCAAGTAGTGGAATTGCTGGGTCATAGGGGAGCTCTATGTTTAGCCTTTTGAGGAACTGCCACACTGCTTTCCATAGTGGTTGAACAAGTTTGCACTCCCACCAACAGTGTAGTAGTGATAAAAGTCAATGTGAGGAAGTGCCCAGGACGCAGTTTAGGAGTTAGGTAGCCAGGTGAAAAAATTCAATGGACAATCAAATATGTTTAGGAAAAATGATTTTTTTCAGATAATATAAAGTAGAAGAGTACTCCTAAACTTCTTTCTTTTCTGTCTATTCTTCTTTTTTTTTTTTCATTTTTTTGGATTGCCAGTCCTGGGGCTTGAACTCAGAGCCTGAACATGGTTCCTGAGATTTTTCAAGGTTAGTGTTCTACCATTTGAGCCACAACACCATTTCTACCTTTTTCTGTGTATGTGGTACAGAGGAATAAACCCAGGGCTGCATGCATGCTAGGCAAGCACTCTACCACTAGGACAAACTTCCAGCCTCACTCCTAAACTTCTTTAAATTATTCAAAACCTATTTGTATTTTGGCCCTTAATTTTAATGAAAATGAATTACCGTTGTATCATTAAACTTTTCAAATCTAGTGTTGGAGTAAAAATAAATGTGTTTTATAATACAAAAGTAATGAAGAACCTAAGAGCTCAGGTTTAAAAAAGAATAATTCCTGTTGTGATGTTTTTGGAGTTAGGAACCAATTTTGGCCCATATTTTTTGGTCAGATCTTAGAGCATATCAAAATCTAATAGGTGCCATTAAGGGAACAATCTTAGAAGTGAGAAAAAAAACCCTACAACAAACAATTCATTTATTTGCGCTAACCTTAATTTTTCATTCCACAAATAGTTATTGATTTACTCATTCATGAAAAGTATTGTTTCTTGAGATCAAGATTCTACCTTGAACACATGAAACTTTCTGGTGTCACGTATAGTATTCTATGGCATCATCTCATAGATAGCAAAGCAAAGGAAAGCAAGGTTAATCATGAGAAAGGAATGAAAGAACATAATATCACAACTTTGCAATGGTTTTTCTGGTGCCAACCCTCACCAAAAATTAGTGAGGTTAAAAAAAATAGGATCTGTATATTATTTCTCTTTCAGTCTCAGAAATGTCTTTTACCTCTCTTTCATTGCAATGAAAGGAAATATTCCTTTATGTTTTCTAAAATTATAATAACCATAATAACATCAAAAAGACAAAGATGAGTTAAGGTGTAGAACATTTTATAAGTAAAATCAATCTGTTGTATTTTAAAATAAATTTAAAATATTGTGCTAATATGGTCTATGAGCATACACCTAAATAGCAAAGTGATATAAATCATTATTACTACTATTTATTTGAATTTATTTTTACTATATTTAAATGTTTACCATCACAATTAAACACAAAAAATTAAAATGAATGTGGCTCCAATATACATGGTAAATATTAATGGCTTCATATTTTTTCTTTAATATTTTACAGAGAGTTGTTAATTTTAATTTTACCAACCAAAATAAATGCAAATAAATTCACACATTGTTTCTCTACACTTGCTTGCACAACTTAACATAGTCGTGTAATTAATACTCACTCATTTAGCAATATTAAGTATCCTGACTTCTCATACTTTACTTCCCTACTTTCATGCAGATATAAAGGATATTATTCTATTTTGGTTATGATGTATGTATCTGTACTCAATGTCTGGCTTCACCATTGTATTTGTGAGATTTGTGTACATGATTTCATGTTTCGCTGTAAGTTGGAGGAGGGGTTAGTTTTTCTAATATGTGAACATATACTAATGATCCTAGCCCATATGATTTTTTTTCCAGATTGGAAATGTATATGGAAATTCTGGTAGTTTTCAGTCGAGCTGTTTTGAAAAATGCTGCAATAAAGATTCTTTTCATCACTGGGTGAACACGGCTCTGTTTCTGTTGGACATTTGCATGAGAAAGAAACTGATGGATCACTAAGTCTGTAAATGTGGACTTTATTTCATCCTGACACAGGGCTTTCTAAAGGGATTTTTGCAATCAACAAGGTCTAAATGTTTAAACCATTGCATATCCACACTAATAGTAGTTATTTTTCTGTTTATTCTGGGTTTACTTTATTTTGTTTTTGGCTCAATAATTCTAGTAGCATGTGATTCTAATTTACATTTATTTGATGACTAATGAAGTTGGCCATGTGTATTGTTCATTTGATCACACATTTTTCAAGATTTTGATCACATTTTAAAACACTTTTTTCTGTGTGTCAGGAAGTTCCTTCCCATGCATTTAGCTGTCTAAAATTCCTTTGACTGAATATTTGGCAAGTTTTAATCTTATCTTTCAGGGATTTGAGCTTTATTCTTTGGATTACCACCTTTCTTGAAAGCTTGGTAAATATTTTGTACAGGCATCTCTCAATGTCTTTGTGGTAAGCACCATTCCTGAAGTGGACTTGATTTTCTGAATAGTGGTTGGCAATGGTAAAGCTCAATGTCAAGAAGTCAGACTGGAAGGACATACTAAATTCACCAGCACAACAATGTTCATTGCAGCACTATTTACCATAGCAAAGATATGGAACCAACCTAGATGTTCCTCAGTTGATGAGTGGATCAAGAAGATGTGGTATTCATACACAATGGAATTCTATGCTGCTGTCAGAAAGAATGACATTGCCCCATTTGTTAGGAAATGGAAACACAGAAAAGATCATATTAAGTGAAGTAAGCCAGACTCAAAGGAACTTAGGCTCAATGGTTTCCCACATTTGTCATAATCAGTAGAAACCTTGGGCTCTCCTAGCAGAGATTTGCAATAGAGCAAAACCTTGATACAAAAGGCCATATAGTAGGACGCTAAATGAAAGGATCTCTAGGATATAGAAACATAAGCCATATAATGAATGATTGTTGTTCTTAAGGTACTATGTTATCTCTCATCTCTTTTGCTGTCCCTTGGTTATCTCATATTGTTACAGTATCTCACTTTGTTACCTGATATATCGGGTATATTTGTATTTGGTTATTTGAAATTGGATAGGAAAGGGGGGAAAACAAGATGAGGGGTGGGGGTGGGGGGAAGGGAAATGAGGATCAAGACATGTGAAAGGGTATCAATGTATGGGAATTAATGCACCATCTATCTGGCAAATATCATGTAACCCTTCTATTAATTACAATTAAAAAAAAAAGAAGTCAGACTGGGGCCTGGAAGCCTGACATGACCCAGATTTTCCCAAGCAAATGGTGGCATCCCTGATGGCTGGGGATCTTTTTGTTCTACTCAGACTAGGCAAGGAGTAGCCATCTTGGTGTCGCCCTAAATTTTAAAATATTCTTGGCTGTGTGTTTGAATCCAGGGTCTTAGAAGCTCTAGACCTTGAGAATGAGAAATTCAGGGCTCCAAACCCTCAAAGTTAGAAGCTTATTGCTATTGCCTTTGAAGCCAGTGGGTTATATCTATAGGCCTTGAGAACTAAAGGGCTCTAGATTTTCAAAGGCACAGAATTATGACCCTAGGTGCTTAAGTCAGGGGTTTATGGTTCTAGGCTCTCAATGCTAGAAATCCAGCATCTGAACTTAGTGTTAGAGATCCAAATATCGGGTGTTAGAACCCTCAGGTCTTACCCTTTTCTGGCTCTCTACAACTTCTCCAGTTCTTTCACTTGCCTTTCCTCTGCCTTTCCCCTTGTAGCCTTTGAAGTCTCTTTTCCTCATATGTCTCTGGAACAATTAAGCCAACTCCTAGTTGTTGAGTTAGCCAAGAAAACTCTCTGTGGATTTAGTTTGACCTCCCTATGAGGAAACCGTAAGTACCTAATAAAAGAACATATATAAGAGGTGTTTAGATATTTTAGAATTCAAAAAAAAGAAAGTAATACCACCAAAAGAAAAAAATCCTGTGTAGCAGAAGAAGCTGATTGAACAAAGCTTCCAGTTCCACCATTCAAAGGCCTCTAGCAGTATTAGCTAGAGTTCACTGGAGCCGGTTATGGCCAAAGTGAAGTTCCCTGGAGCTGGTGAAAGTTGACTGAGTGGCTGTAATTGGATCAAAGATTTCCTAAGCATAAGTTGAGCACTCTTCAGCAGCCATCACGTTTCTGGTACTACTTACAGGTGTAGTGGAGTTTCCTCAGAGAGATAGGCAGTGTCCATGGCAGTCAAGTTGCCTTGATGACAGTTCAGCTGGTCACTAAAGAATGGGCTGCTGGGCAATCAGGCTCAAGTAAGGGGCAGACTTCCATCAATCAATTAGCTGATTGTCTGGCTCTTGATAGCTTTGCTCACTTAAATTATTCAGTTGTCTACAATGAAGCCCTTATTTGGAATTGAAAGGATTGTCAGTACTCAACAGTACTTAGACTCTACCCAAATATCTTCTTTACTCCATATCATTGAAAAAAATTCAGATGTGTTTAGAAACCAATTATTTTTTATATTGTGCTCAATAAAAAGCAAACATAACTGCTTTTTCTTCTTCTAGAAATACTCCTCTACACAGTTCTTTTCAAATCAAACCCCAAAACTGGAATTTGCAAATGATCCCAGGGAAAGAAATAACTAGAATAACCCTTTCATTTAATCATCCCTGTTTCCATAGAACTTCAGCGCTTATAAAAGCTTAAGTTTTGCAATTAACCTGGGTTGTAGGCTGTTGTCATGGAAACATGATTTTTTTTAGCAACCTACAATTGGTTTTTTAGCACTGGAAACTCCTTCTATATATTTTATGTAAATGCTTAGTTTTATAAGGAAAATTTTTAATATATTTCCCTACTAAATTAAAACACAAACTTCAAAACTTTCAAAAACTATTCATTTAAAAATTTATTCAATATTCCTATAATATAAAAATATAAATATCTGAAAAATCTAACAAATAGTTGTCCCTTGAAATTTATCGCTGGACTCATTTTCTTGAATTCTTACAGAAATGACATTGGGTTCTTTTCCTGAAATATCAGTTGAATCACAACACTCTTTTTGGAAAACCTTTAACGTGATGATGTTACAATGAATAAAGTTTCAATTCCCTTGATGATGTACAGTCCTTAGTATTATCATGGTAATTACTTTTTTATTGTTGTTTTTTATTGTGGGGCTTGAATTCAGGGTCTGGGTACTGTCCCTGAACTATTTTGCTCAAAGATAGCACTGTACCACTTTGACCCCACAGCCCACATCTGGTTTTCAAGTGGTTAATTAGATATTAGAGTCTCACTGAGACTTTTCTTCACTGATAGACTTCAAACAGAAATCCTCAGAGCTCAGCCTCCTGACTAGCTAGGGTTCATGGCATGATACACCAGCACCCAGCCTTAATTACTTTTTTAGTGGCTATTTCCCATTACATTGATCTATTCATCAGTCACTGACCATTCCAATCTAATTCATGTTCTAGATAGCCCTTAATATTCTCAGATCTTTATAATTCAACCTATTTGCTAGATATTGCTTCATATTCTCCAATTATGTATTTATTTATTTATTTTTATCAGATATAGGCCTTGAACATAGGGCCTGGGCACTGTTCCTGAGCCTCCAGCTCTCTACCACTTAAACTACAGTGCCACTTATGGTTTTTGAGTGCTTAATTGAAGTTAAGAGTCTCATGGGGACTTTGCTGGGACTGGCTTTGAACTGTAATCCTTAGATCTCAGCCTCCTGAGTAGCTAGGAGTACAAGCATTAGCCAGCAGGGCCAGGCATGTTCTTCAATTTTCACAACTGTATTAGTTCTGAGTGAGCCCAGTGCAGCCAACATCTCTGCAGTGAAAATCAAGCTTTTCTTTTCCCTTCCACTGAGACTTAACCTAGCCAAATTTATGAACCTTACTTAAAGTCCAATCATTGCTATTCCTCATCTTAGCACTGCCTTCTCTACCCTTCTTTCTTCATATTCAGTAATTTCTACATGTTTCCCCTTTTGGTAGAAAACTCCCTTAAGGGGAGTTCAATAATACTACATCTCTCATGCACCATACATGAAATAAATGCTAGATTATTTCTCATATGAACACAGCTTCAGAATATTTATTAAATAATGATTAATTGTAGGATAGATTTCCAATATTTTATGGCTAAGATCCATTTTTGTTATTTTTATTAAGATATATTGATTGACCATATTAGTACAGTTTGGTGTTATATTTCCATACATGTATAGATATTTCATCAAGCTGAATTCTTCACCAATTATCTTAATGCACATAAAATTGCTAAAATATGTTTGCTTCCTTTAAAAGCAAACTTTTACCTCTCATATTTTTTAATAGATTTCCCTACTTTATTTTCTAAAATGAAACACTTTTTACACAAAAGCCCAACTCAACACAGGTATAATTTAAATAGTTTCCACATTTCACTCTAAGGGGGGATAAAAGAGGAAGATTAAAGTTAATTAAGTAAACATAACAATTCCTTAATTTGAAAAATGTTCTCATGAACCATTTAATAAATGCTATGTTATAAATTTTATTCAGACTATTTAGATACATAATATTCAGTATAGAATATGGGCATCAATAGTGTTCTGTAAAGAAAAGTAGCTGCAGCTTTTCGTTATAAGAAAATTATAGCCTTTCCTATAAACATCAGAGACACTCAAAGGCAGCCAGACAGTTGTAAATTGTCTTTCAATAGCTAGACAATAAAGCAAAAAGAGCATGATTATGGGCATATAGGTGCACATGAAACAAAACGTTCAGTCAAAATTATTAATTAGGGTTATTTCTCATTTTCCTTTCTTTTTTTTTCATTTTGTGGGGCTCAAACTCAGCTTGGGCACTGTCCCAGAGCTCTTCAGCTCAAGGCTACCCGCCCTGCCCCACTTCCTGTTTTCTAGAGGTTAATTGGAGATGAGAGCCTCAGGATCTTTAGTGTCTGAGCTGGCTTTGAACCTTGATCCTCAGATCTCAGCCTCCTGAGTAGCTAGGATTATAGGCATGAGCTACCATGCCCAGCTTTCATTTTTCTTTTTTATGCAGATAATATATTTCAACTGATTTTCCATATCTTTAAATATAGGAACCCATTATGAGGATAAAGCTGGAGTTGGTCAACATGCCTAAACTTGCTGATTGATAGTGAGCATATCAAAGTCATCCCAAATGCTCTTGACTTTGAAAGTTTTATCAAGTTATATTTCTTTGATATTAAATGTTACTGGGAATAAACAATCTCACTGACTGAAAGTTTTCAGGAAAATTTCAAATGTGTATTTGGAAAATAAAATGGAGAAGGTTAGTAAAATCGAATCTCTATATTCTTAAGGAATTGTTCTTTATTATACAATAGAAAGATAGTTTTATTCTTTTAAAGAGGCCCTTGGAGACAGCATAATACCAAGTTGCAGTTGAAGATGTATAAAATGAGGTTCAGAATGTGAAATGACTTGTTCATTGCTAGAGAACCGATCATCAGAATAAGGATTAAAAACTGCTATTAAACAGGATTAAGATTCAAATCATTTCTAAACTTTCCTACGCTAATTTTCTTTATAAAATTATCAGATATATTTGTATTTGGTTATTTGAAATTGGATAGGGAATGTGGGAAAACAAGATGAGGGGTGGGGGTGGGGGGAGGAAAATGGGGACCAAGACATGTGAAAGGGTATCAATGTATAGGAATTAATGCACCATCTATCTGGCAAATATCATGTAACCCTTCTATTAATTACAATACAAATATATTAAAAAATTGTATTTCATAGGAATGGTCAGAAATGTCCATAAAACACTTTCAAAATTAGCAGAAACTAAAGGTTGTTTAATTTTGTTTCTAATCTCCAAATATTTTCTTTAGCTCCTTTTCTTTTCTTGGTACTGAGGCTTGAATTTAAGGCCTTCAACTCTTTTTGTTCTTGTTGATGGTGGTGGTGGTGGTGGTAGTGGAGGAGGTGGTAGTGCTAGTCCTAGGCCTGCGGACTGTGCCTGAGCTTCAGGACTAATGCTCTACTGCTCGAGCCACAGTGTCACTTATGGCTTTTGTATTTTGGGGGAGTTAAGTGGAGATAAGAATCTTCGGGACATTCTTGCCCAGGCAGACTTCAAACTGTGATCCTCAAATCCCAGCATCCTGAGTAGCTCCCAGGCCTGATGTAGCACATCGCAATCTTGATTGTCCTTTACAGTCAAGCCTGGTATTTTACCACTTGAGCTACATCTTTACCTCTACCTTATTTCTGGTTAAGTGAAAATAAAAATCTCTACAATTCGGCTGGCTTCAAACCCATGATTTTCAGATCTCTGACTCCTGAGTTGCTAGGATTACAGGTATAAGCAACTAATATCCAGCTATTATATTCTTTCCTTTCAAAGGCTTCTTATACCTTGAAACTGTCAAATATCTCTATACACTGACCAATGATCAGTTTTTTAATGATTTTTAATTGGATATCACCATTTTTATGAAGTGAACTGTTTTTTTAAAAATGAATTTGTTTGGAATTACAATGAGTTTGATTATGGCTGCCTTCATTTGTGGAATTCCTGATCTAGATGGTCAACAATCCGAGTGCCATCTGGAAGGTGGTTAGATGATGGCTTAGTTTTATAAGTTACATGTTCTCTAAACACCACAGACATATTCTTTTGTCTACTGACAACCATTTTCCTGTCAATGCCTACCAGTGAAGACCACAACTATCTCTACCACTGAGTTTTTCAACTGGCCTTGTTCCAGGGCATCTACTGCTGGTCTCATTCGAGAGCTCCTAAGTTTTCAGCATTGGTCAATAGCTGGTGAAGCTAGCTTTCGTCACCGTTGTCTACGGATGTTCCAGTTCCATTTAACTCAACTACTACACTTGTGGCTGTATTTGGAACTTGCATCAGTAGTACTGCAGCCATGCTATACAAGGGGAAGGAATAGTATATACCAGATTTTCTGCTGCTATTTTCAGCAATGCCAACTCTGAGAGTAGGAAATCTAACACATTCTGATCATGTAATTAATCCAACAAGGACATTTCTAGCTAAAAATGCATTAGGTTTGAAGAAAACTACAGTAGTTTGTGTCATTCTTCATAGGCTTTTTCTAATAATTTGTATGGTCCCAAGAATGTTATTCACTTACTAAAATCTGGTTATCTATATAAGAGTATATATATGCATATATATGCATACATATACATCCTCATGCTTGAACTTGGAGCCTGGGTGGTATACCTGAGAATTTTACTCAAGATCAACACTTTATAATTTGAACTACAGCTCCACCTTCAACTTTTTTGTGGTTAATTGAAGATAAGAGACTTACAGACTTTCATGCCTGGGATGGTTTTAAACCACAATCTCAGGTCTCAGTAGCTAGGATTACAGGTATGAGGCACTATGATCTTTTATAATATTTTGCCATCACTTAATAAAAATGCCTCTGAGAAATTGCCGTGGGAAGAAATGCGGGATGTTTTCCCCTCAGGAATCAGATTTGGAAGAAGTATCAGAAATGAAGGTCACTGAGAAGGAACATGATTTCATAATATAACATTACTCAATATTAAAGGAAGTATGATTTTCAGATCATTCAACTAACTCTACATCTATACTCATTACAAGGAGTCTACGCTTACAGGTAGCCTAGAAAAGATTGGAGCTGGAGTGAGATGGTCATCCTGGGGCTTGAACTCAGGTTCTGGGCACTGTCCTTGGACTTTCTCAAAGCTACCGCTTTACCAATTGAGCCATAGTACCACTTCCAGCTTTTTTCTGTCTATGTGGTTTCAAGGAATCAAACCCAGAGCTTCATTACTCTACCACTAGGCTTTGCTTCTGATCCAGGATCTATTTTTATTTCTTTATTTTTGCTACTCTTCTTTCTAATTTTATGTTCTGTCTTGAGTAGACTTTCCTGTTTTTTCCCTTATTTTTTATCATAATTAAGCAAAGCAGTTTTATTGGAAATGAATCTAAAATAATTTATGAATCAAGTTGAAGAATAAGTGAATATATATATATTGATTTGCAACTATCTATGCATAACTGAGTGATTAATCTTTCTAAATCTATTTCTCTGAATGTAAAGTTGAAATTTTATTTCATATATTGTATTGATATTAAACCTGATATGAAATTTTTATTGCCAAAAGCAATGTCAGCAATGCATAAATTGCTTTTAAAAAGTTAATTGTGTCTGAATTTGTATTTAGTCCTTGAGACAAAATGTAAAGTGATACACTGGTAAATTACAATATAACCAAAATGAAAAATCTGCAATTATTTCTGTCAGGAGGAGTGGGAGGATCTATTACAACAACCTTATAACAATATCCCCCTTTTTTAAAAAATGGACTTACCTCTAAAACGCATATTTCTGTATGTGTGTGTGCATGATTCATACATGTATGCTTGAGTATCTTTGTCTAAATAAAATATTATGGGGATCAAATTAAACTGTCAACTGTGGTAACCTATTCAGTAAAGCCAAACAGCACAAAAAAGAATTCCATATTTTAATTATTATACATATTGATATAGATGGATATTAATAGAGAAAGTGGAAGAATTATTAATATTCTTTTTTAATTTTCTGCTTTTTCTCATTTTTTCATGAATTTGATGAGAGACATAAATATTACATTTATATGGGTTATTTACTGAAGGCATAAAGCAGACCAGAAAATGAAGGGAAAATCTGTTACAATTGTTTTAAGAAGTAGGGGCCAGGAGTTTGGTCTGGTGGTAGAGTGATTGCCACAAAGTCCTGAGTTGGATTCCTCCCTGCCACATACACAGAAAAAGCCAGAACTGGTGCTGTGGCTCACGTGATAGAGTGGTAGCCTTGAGAAAGCCCAAGGACAGTGGCCAGCCCCTGAGTTTGAGCTCCAGGACTGTCAAATAAATAAAAGAATTAATGAATAAATAAATAAAAGAAGTAGGGAAGGGGAGCACAGGAGAGTGACTGGGTGAATTCAGTCAGGACACATTTTATGACTATAAGAAAATAACACAGTGAAACATGCTTGTACAACTACTATGTGCCAATAATATGTTCATAAAGAAGACAAGGGACCTGAAAATAATACGTGAAGAAATACCATTTGGTCTACAAGCTACAGTACAAGAAGCATAGGCATATTTTTAATGTTCCCAAGCAAAAGTAATTTACACTTATACTACAATGTTCCAAAATATGGAAAATTGTGTGAATATAAAGAGGAAGCCACAATTCATACAAAGCAAAAGGAATCTTGAATGTGCTGCCACTCAGTGTTATCTTGTAAAACACATCAAATGTGAATCTTTCAAAGATGTCAGATGCATGTAAAAACTCACAAAAGTAGATCTAATTAGTATGAGAAATAATATCTGCACTGTAATTTTTCTATGGCAAAGATATCTATGTATTTAGTAGTAAAATTTTTGGTAAACAACATTTTATTAAGTAATACAATACACAATTTTTAATTCACCACACACTAAGAAATTAAAACATATCATGCCCCTCAAGGCATTCACGGTCCAATCAGAAGGGCATTCATAAATATATAATTTTAATAATATGAGAATATTTAAAATAGATATATATATACATTACACTATGAAAATAAATTTAGCATTTTTTAAAACTGGCTATTGTAATATTTGTTTTGATTGTTTTATTTCTCTCTTTTTTTTTCTTTTCTTTTTTGTATGTTTTCCAATTATGGAGCTAGCACCCTATCACTTGAGCCACAGGTCAGTTTCTGGGGTGTGTGTGTGTGTGTGTGTGTGTGTGTGTGTGTGTGTGTAATTGGAAATAAGAGTCTCAATGACTCTCCTGCCTGCACTGCCTTTGAACCCCAAACCTCAAATCACAGCCTTCTGAGTAGTTAGGGTTATAGGCATGAGTTGCAGACACCTAGCTTATTTTGATTATGCAGTTCTTAAACACAAGTCAGTATATATATATATATATATATATGTATATATATATATGTCAGGATAACTTGGCTATCCCTTTGAACACAGCCTGGATATGAATATACTCCTGAAGTGTGATATAGATAGGAACAGATTGCTGATCATCCCAAGGCATTCAAATAAGCCCATTAGAAGTTTAGAAATGCTTAAGAATCAAGAAAAATTAAAGATCTTTCAATGCAGGGAAAAGCTTGACTACAGAGTAATTTGCACAGGAGGCAATGATGCAATTCCAATTTTGAAAGATATAAATTATGCAAGTGATCTCAACAGCAGGGGGCTTATTTGTCCTGATGTGAAGACATGGCAAAGCTCATGAATTTCAAATCAATAAAATAAGAACAAAAGATTTACAGCTTAGTTAGAAGCAAGTGAAAGACAAGTTATTTCAATAGAGGGCAATGCTTTGGCTTACTCTTACTGTTAGGTATTATTTGGTATTACCGTCTTCTCACATCTACTCTAACTAAACAAACATTCTTACGGTTCACATTCAGTTCCACAGATTCCTGAAGTGTTGGGATGTCAAGAGTAGGGGTTACTTGGCAAGGGTATTATGAAAACAGTTGGAGCTCTTGCAATGTTTTGTTGCAGTATGTTTACAGACTATGCATTGGACAGACACTCTTCCTTTTAGTTCACTTTCCCCTTTTGTTCCAAGAAAGTGGAGACATAGAGGGGCTTGTGCATCAAGTACAGCCCAGAGAATTTAGCTCTATTTTTCATTTTAGCAGCTCTGAAAGGAAATCAAATGTTTTGTGTGACAATGGCTAGTATATTTCTCTTCATATTTTATTAACTCCAAATGAATGAGGTTGAAATAACCAATTTAAAGCCTTTGTTTTTAACAGAATTAAAAATATTGCATATAAGAACAGTCTAAGCTTCTTGAGCTTGATTCTTCCAGATAATGATCCGTTTTCCTAATTGAATCAGCTACTTCACAGTCGAAGGAAAAAAGTAAGTATTGATCCAGGGAAAAAAGCCTATTCAATATCCATGTAGACATTCCTATAATCAACACTTTATGACACTGTGGGTTTGCAATTTCCCTCATATTTCAATCGGTAGAGTCCTAATGTAATCCAGCCAAAGAACATAGAACAAAGTGGTTCATCAGGGAATTCCATTAGGAGAGCTCTATGTTAGACATTTACCAACCAGGAGAGTTTAGCAGCAACCACAAATGATTAGAATTTGAGGCAGATAAATGCTAGATCAATAGGCTTTTAAATCAAGGAAGTTAGGAAGGAACAAGTGAAATGGAAATCATTCTTTGTTTGAATTAATTTACTCTGTCATTTGTGTATGTTTCCTTTGTTGAATCTTTGTGGAAACCACTACTGAGCTGTTCTTGAGAATAAAAAAATTGCAAATATGTGCTTTTGAGTTCATCATCTTCTGTGAAAGTATGATTAAAAGGTAATTTTTAAATGTATGGTTTGTACTCCTGTGTTGTATTATTAGCTTAGCTCTAAAAGACATTGTTGAAAAGCTTCTTCTTGCAGAAGAAAATGTAATATTCCTTATGTTCATCATTATTGAATCATGCATTCCATTTTGTGTTCTTGATATATGAGAATATTCATTTCAATTCGTGTGTGTGTGTGATTTTTTTTTTGCCAGTCCTGGGCTTCAGCTCAGGGCCTGAGCACTGTCCTTGGACTTTCTCAAATCTAGTACTCCACTACTTGAGCCACAACACTACTTTCAGCTTTTTCTGTATGTGCAGTACCAAGGAATTCAATTCAGGGATTCATGTGTCCTAGGTAAATACTCTGCCTCTAGGCCACACTCCTGGCCCAGGAGTTGCTATTTCTTATGACTCTTTGTCTCACCTTCGCTACATATTATATCAATACATTTCATTAGTATCATTTTGCCTTCATTTTATTGCTTTACTTGTAAGTTTTGAAGCACAATAAAAGAAGTTTCTGAAGATTCAAACATATTTTGCGATGGAGTATTGCTACTAGTGAAATTTGTGCCTCTACATTTCAACACAATATTTTATGACCATAAAAGTCAAGCATTAATAGTAATGGTTTGCATCAAATAGAGGACATGCAAAGTCATTTTTAAAAGTTTCATAGTTTTACTCAAAACATTCGCATAAGTAATCAATACTTCTTCAGATTCTGGCAAAATATGAATTACATAAATTTTATCACCATGAACATTATTAAGTGCACATAGCATGTCATGTGACAAATCACTGCCATTACTTTAAATCTTTTCATCTTGTAAAGCTGCAGTCACTATATCCAAATCTGCTAAACCATTTCTAATCTATCCTTTCCTCCCCTTTCTATCCTGACCCACTTTCTGCCTCTGAGGTTCTGACTATACTAAATGCCCCTTACAAATGGAATTCTATAGCTATTATCTTTTTGCAATTGGCTTATTTCATTTAATATAATAAGAGGTTAATTAAGGTTCACTGATACAGCCTATGTCAGAATTTCATTTCCTTCCAAGGTTTGATAATACTCTATTCCATGTATATGTTTTGTTTTGTTTAATCTATTCATTGGCCCATGGATATATGAGCTACTTTCTTATTTTAGTTGTTGTGAATAATGTTGATATGAACACTGATATACTGAATATACCTTCAAAACTCTACTCAGAACCTTTTAGCTCTATACACAATAGAAGTTCTAGGTCATATAGTTAAGTTATCTCAATATTTTTTATATTACCATTATTGTCAGTCCTGGAGCTTGAACTCAGAGCCTGAGCACTGTCCTTGGGCTTTCTCAAGGCTAGAGCTCAACCACTTCTGGCTTTTTCTATGTATGAGGTTCCAAGGAATCAAACCCAGGTCTTCGTGCATGCTAGGCAAGCACACTAGCACTAGGCCAAACTCTTGGCTCTTTACCATTATTTTTGACACAATATTTTTAATTTCTTCAAGTTGGAATAATTATGTTGTCTATCAGGCACATGTTTATCAGCTTCTTGTACACTCCTTGTCCTTTCTATTCTCTGTTTCTGCCTCTCTGGTCTTTCTTTCTCTCTTCATAGATTGATAGATAGATAGATGCATACATACATACATACATACATACATACATACATACATACACACACACACATACATATGTCAATAAAATGTTGATTTCATTCAACTGTAACATAAATTGTTTCTTTTCCTTAAGATCAGAGTCGGGGACACTGAAAAATCCTCACTGTACAAACTAGGATATAGGGCATTGTGATCAGGAACAAAGGACAGAGACCAATGTCTGAAACTAGTTGGTGTATCTGGTTCTAGACATTTTTTAATTTTGATTATTTTAGGTATGTTGCACCTTCAGAACTCATTTCACAATTTAACTATTTAACACAAGTTTTGGTGTGTAATTATCAATTCTTGATGCCACCAAATGGCATCAAGGCACTACATTCAAGATATAAATGCCTTCTATCTAGTTCCACACTAGTAATTGTTTATTGCCATTCAAGAATTAATATTCTACTGATAATTCTCTGACTGACTCTTCTTTGGATCATTGCATCTTAAAATATTCTGGCTTTTGACAGATTTCTCCTTCAAACACTTATTGACAATATTCCAATAATGTAAACACTGTTTTTACTTGTTTCTCTATAATATTTCTCTTCTAGAACATGATAAGCATATAAGAAATTTTTAATGAATGAATGATTAAATAAAAAAGATGTAAATTAAAAATATATTAATAAGACTTCACAGAATGAGATTCTGTCTTGTGAGAATAGTGGTAGCATGATAGGCTACCAAATGAATCACTACTTATTTATAGAAGAGACCTTAGTTGTTTTTTTTAACCACGCATAATGGTAATAAAAGGATCCAATTTCAGTTATGGAAACAAGATGTTTATCTTTGTGATTGTTGTTCTTAATGTATTATGTGAAATTATTTATTTTCTCTTTTTATTCCACTTATGGTTAATCTCATGTGGTTACTGTGTCTGACTTTGTCACCTGGTATATTATGTACACATTTATTTGATTATTCGAAATAGGGAAGGGAAGGGAGAAAACAAGATGAGTAGGAGGAAGTATGGGGGGGACAGAGGGACAAAAACATGAGAAGGGGGATCAAGCTTCAAGAAGTAATATACTCATTACCTGCTGAATGTAACTGTAATCATTCTATACATTACCCTAACAAAACACAATAAAAAGATTCAAATTTCATAATTGCAAAGCTATTTAAATTTTAAAATATTTTCATTAAAATACCGTCTGTGTTGTACATTATTCCTTTGAAAAGTATACAATTCACATTCTTTAGCTGATATATTCTCTGCTGAAGGTCATGTAACAATCCCTGATGTATACGTTACCTATGTCAACTAGAGATTTTGAGTTCAACTTTCCCTGACCTCCCTGCTCCCATCAAATTCACTGGGTGGCATAAAGGAACAATGTTTGAGCATGCTCAAGAAAAATGAGGCTTATAATTATAAAAATTAATGCTATTACTGTATATTAAAAAATTACCTCACTGTCAAATGATTTTTTGTTTTCTTCCTGACCAGCTCAATGAATAAAATGGATAATGAAATTTTCATTATTTTAAGAACACATTTACATCCATAATGAAAGAGTCCCTAAAGGGCACAGGCACTGTAGAAGCAACTCTGAATCAATTAAAATTGTTTGCCTGATTAGATAGAAAATGCAAGTGTAAACTGCAGATCAGGGTTGGTTTTCTCTCCACATAAAAACAAGAGAATGAATTATTTTTAACAAAAAGTCTTACAAGATCAAACATTAGAAAACAAAATGGAAGTTTCCACGTATTTATCTACTTTAAAAAGCAGTCTCATATGTAAAGTAATCCCAGTGTATGTCACCTCTAAAATAACAATAAAATAGAAAGAAAAAAGCAGTTGCTATGATCCATTAAAATATTAACATCCATTTATTACATTATTGTCCGAATTCTTCACAATTATTCATTGAATCAGCTAGAAAATAAGGTATGATTTTGTAATATATATATCAATAAGAAAATATATCTAACATTCTTGATCTAAAATTTTTGATAGATAACTCCTATAAATGATAATTTGCTTTTTAATTTCATAATTTCCAATAAAAGAATTATTTGGGGCTTTATCAAGAAATCTAATAACAATGGATGTTGGCGGGGATGTGGTCAGGAGGGAATGCAACTACACTGTTGGTGGGAGTGTAAACTCATTCAAACACTATGGAAAGCAATATGATGATTCCTAAAAAAGACTAAACATAGAGCTCCCCTATGACCCAGCAATTCCACTCCTTGGCATTTACCCAAACATCCAGTAAGAACATGCTAAATCAACAAGCACAATGAGGTTCATTGTAGCACTATTTACCATAGCAAAGATATGGAACCAACCCAGATGCCCCTCAGTAGATGAATGGATCAAGAAGATGTGATACTTATACACAATGGAATTCTAGGCTGCCATCAGAAAGAATGACATCACCCCATTTGTAAGGAAATGGAAAGACCTGGAAAAAATCACATTAAGGGAAGTAAGCCAGACCCCAAGGAACATAGGCTCAATGGTTTCCCTCATTTGTAATAATTAGTACCAACCTAGGACTCTCCTAGCAGAGGACTACAATAGCTCAAAACCTAGGTACATAAGGTCATATAGGATGAGGCTAAATAAAAGGATCTCCAAGATATGAAAACAAGAGCTTTATCTTGTGTGATTGTTGTTCTTAATGTACTATGTTATTTCTCTTCTGTTGCTCTTTGGTTAATCTCATATTGTTACTGTATCTGATTTTGTTACCTGGTGTCTTGTACATATATTTATTTGTTTATTTGAAATAGGAAAGGGAAGGGGGGATTACAAGTTGACTGGGAGGGGGCAGGGGAAGAGAATTGGGGACAAAAAATGTGAGAAGGGATATCAATGTGTGAGAAGCAATGCGTCTATTTCATTGGGAATGCAACTGAAACCCCTCTATACATTACCCAGATAAAAAAAAAGGAAAAAAGGCATTATTGACTCTTTATTTTTCTGGTCCTGGGGCTTGAACTCTGGGTCCAGGCACTGTCCCTCAGCAAGTTTTTGCTCAAGGCTAGGCCTCTAATTCTTGACTCTCAACACCACTTCTGGCTGTCTCTGTGCTGAACTGGAGGTAAGAGTCTTACCTACCTTTCGGCTTGGGCTGGCTTCAAACCGTGACCCTTAGACCTCAGCCTTCTGAGTAGCCAGGATTACAGGTGTGAGCCACCAGAGCCCAGAAGACTCTTTACATACAAGATATTCAATGTCAAAAACAGACACTTTATTACCTTTTATATGGTATAGACATTTATTTGTTTATTTGAAAAAGGGAAGGGAAGGAGAGAAACAAGATGATTGGGAGGGGGTGGGGGAAGAGAAAGGGGAACAAAACATGAGCAGGAGTATCAAGGTTGGAGAAGTTATGTATCCATTACCTGACGGACATAACTATAATCCCTCTATGCCATATCCTGATAATAAAATCCAGTTAAAAAAAAGGAAGACAGAACAATAAAAAAGTAGCTTGTCTTCTTATAGGCATTCTAAATTTTATTTGACTGAAAGTATAACAATGGGATGGGGGGCAAAGAAAAGTGGAAGAAAAAACATGAGACGAGGTATCAACGTTCAAGAAGTAAAGCACTCACTACTTGACAAAGTATAAGCCCTCTGTGTGCTACCCCAACAATAAAATACAATTAAAAAGAAAAAAAATCAGAAAAAATTTTTTATTTAAAAATATGCTTCCGCCAGGCACTGGTGGCTCAAAATTAACTATTACAAACATAGTTTGATAGGAAAAAAATAAAAATAGATGACATATATGTATAACTCTGTATCACCTAATCATCTGTATTTTGACCTACGGTACCATGAGATATTGGATCATGCTCCATACACTGCTGAGTCACAGCATTTGCACCAGTCTGCAGCAAAGTAATTACTGCAGAGACTTTGCTAAGTGGAGTGAGCATCTTGAGAAGCTTAAAGGTATTCCTGACTGGGAACAATGGATACTTCTACAACATCCACATTTCTACCCCCCTTCTAATTATCTTTAGTGTTATACATAAGACCTAATCATGTGTTAAATTGTATATTCTGATTTTATTATTTCAATATTCTCCCAATGACACTTGTGAGATCAGCAACTGGAGGTGTATATGTATGTGCAATCCTTCCTTATGTTTATCTACATTTTCCATATGCATGTGTGAACACATGCAAACACACACACACACACACACACACACACACACACACACTTCTAAGAACTCCAAGCTTTGCCTTTCTCGGTTATGAGTCAGAAACCATTTTCTCTCTTTTTTTTATTTTCTTCCTTTGTACTTTCTCAGAAACTTGTCTTCATCAGAATGTCAGGATCATGTGTATTACCATAACAAACACAATAAACCAAAGCTTAACATTGTTTAAGTGTTATGAGAGTAAAATTTCCATCATGCTATATTTTTGTGTAAAGTAGTCAGAGGATCAGTTCACATAAAATAAAAGACAGATTCCAAAAGGGAGAAGACATTAAGTAATTGAACTATGTATTTTGATAGTTTAATCAATATTTCATATAGCAGACTATAATAATGATAGATACATCACAATATTAACATATGAGCTTGCTTACCTTAAACTAATGTAGGAAACACACATAAGTCATGAGTTTATTCTCAAAACTCTACTAAAATTAGTTTGTGTTGTTGAAATTATTTATCTAAACTGAAATTTTTTAGATTATTTTTCCTTTGTGGGTAATATTTCCACAGAATTATGTTACTGAGTTCATTTCATAGATGCAACCTTAGAAAATCTCTAAGGACTTAATATTTTATCTTATTGCCCCAAGACTTGACTTATGTGCTAGAAGATGTGTGCAAAGAACACTAAGATATATTGTAAAGGAGATAATGTCTAAGGTAGAGGAGATTTGCATAAAAGTAACTTGTCAAGTGCCACTTGCTGTTTAGGTAGAATGTTAGATGGTCTATGAAGAAAAACTCCCATTGACACTCAAGAAATTCTTCTTGGGTCGTGATCTTAGCAGCTGTATTGAATAGGCAAAGAAAATCTCATGTAATAATCACACATACTTAATAAATCTTGGGAGAATTGTTAGTTCAGTAAGTGTGCTCACATGTGAAGGAAAGGAAATAAAATAGCTAGAGAAGTGGAGAATTGTGTAGGAGGCAATCAATGCTCTCCTAAAATTTGGTATGCAGTCTGTAAGAAATTAAAGGTAGTTGAAGTATATAATGTTTCCAGGAGAATAATGGTTCAAAGACTATAACGTTGCAGTAAATTATAGTATCAATGAGGAGGAGTGGAAGTAGAGAATGACAAATTTAACAGGTTATAATAAATGTCTATGAAAGCTACTGGGAAATGGGAACAAAAACATGACAAGAGGTATCACTGTATGAGAAGTAACGCACCTACTATCTAGCGAATGAACTGTAACCTCTCTATACATTACACCAACAATAAAAAATAGAGACAATACACAAAATCATAACTGCACTTACACTATTATTAAAATTATAGATGTTTGTTAAGCTTTCATTATTTATGAGGGCTTGGGCTTTATATTCATTATTTTAATTTATTTATTATCACTACAGAATAATCATAGGTAGTAGGTAGCAATATTCTCTTCAACTTACAAATAAATAAGGCCAAGCATTGGTGGCTCACACGTGTAATCCTAGCTAATTCAGGATGCTGAGATGTGAAGATCTAGAATAGAAGCTAGCCTAGTCAGGAAACTCCAAAAGATTCTTATCTCCAAATAACCATAAATAAACCAGAAGTAAAGGGCCAGCCATGAGTGAGAAAGGTGAAGAGCAGTACTCTGACCCTGAATCCAAGCCCCTGCATGAACACACACACACACACACACACACACACACACACACATGCGCGCGAGCGCACGCGTACACACAAAGATAATAACAAGGAGGGAAGGAAGGAGAGAAAGAAGGAACAAAGGCAGACATGTAAGATGTAGGGAGAGAGGAAGGGAAAAAGTTCTTAGAGGTTAAATAACTTGCCCAAGTTCTCACTTCTGACATTAAGAGCAGCCATGATGGGTGCCAGAAGCATGGCCTACTGGTACAGTGCTCCCCTAGCATGCACGAAGCCCTGAGTTTGATTCCTCGGTACCACATACACAGAAAAATAAAAATAAGAGTAGCTATGATGAGTCCAGACATGTTGATTCCAAAGCCATGTCGAAAGCCATGTTGTTAATTATGTAAATGTAATAACCAATTACACAGGAGCACAAATAAAATTACTCAAGAAATAGCATATTTGTGTCTGAGTGCCTGGAAGGAGAACTGTGTCATTTAATAGGTGATAATGTTATGAGAAGCGCTGATTTTAGAAAACTGGTATTGTGGGCCTACTGTCAGTCGGACTGATTGAAACTTGGATTTAAGAAAAGTGCTCAAACTGTAGCCTACTGCTCTTCCAAAGGTCAGCATACAACAATGTTTATCACATTGTGTTTCCAGGTTACAAAGAAAAGTGAGCTTTGGTTTTCAAAAATCTATACAACTCACTGGCCTAATAACTAATAAACCTAGTCAGATTCCACTTTCTTTTTAGAATACTAAGGATCAGACCATTTTATGTCTGCAATTGTATATTCAACTCTTTCAAAAAAAATTAAAGAAAGAGGGCTTGGGGATTTAGCTCAGCGGAAGAGCTCTTGCCTGACAAGTACAAGGCCCTGAGTTCAATCCTCAGTTCTGGAGGAAAAAAAAGAACAAAAAATTAAAAAATTAAAAAAAGAAACAAACTAGAGGGCTTCAAAGATGATAGAAACCTAGGCTGGATACAGTGGCTCCCATCTATAATCCCCAATTCTGGAGATTAAAAGGATGGTAGTTCAAGGCCAGTCCAGACAGGAAATAAGTGAGACTCTATCTTAATCTATGAGCTGGATAAGATGGTCCAGGACTGTCATCCCATCTGTATGTGAGGTATAAAAATGATGATCATAGTTCAAGATGGACAGGGCAAAAATTAGAAATTCAATTTAAAAAAATTTAAAGCTCAAAGGCAAGGGCATGATTCAAATGTTATCATGCCTGTCCTTGAAGTAGAAAGCTCTTACTACAAACATCACATACAACTACAATAGTAGAAGCCTCTTGTTTATTATTAAACTATAATTTTCTCATAACAATTACATTATATATGAATAAATATCTACTGGAAAGTATTTCCAAACTATTTCTTCTTCCACTCATGGCTTTTCATATTTCTATTTCAATGAATACATTGTCAAAAGCTACTGGAATCTCAGATCTTGCTCACATTCCTCAGAGCATTTCTGTGTTTGCTTTTCCACACTATCCTTCCTGTCATCTCTTCACCAATTTTCATTTCTTAGCACTCTTTTTTCTACATGTTATCTTTTATTCTTTCAGCTTTTTTTTCCTGGTCCTAAGGCTTGAACGCTGGACCCGGATGCTGCCCCTTAATTCTTTTGCTCAATGCTAGCACTCTACCACTTGAGGCACAGTTCTACTTACAGTTTTTTTTTGTTTTGTTTTGTGTGTGTGTGTGTGTGTGTGTGTGTGTGTGTGTGTGTGTGTGTGTGTGTGTGTGGTTATTTGGAGACTTTTCTGCTGGAACTGACTTAAAACGATAACCCTCTCATCTCAACTTCCTGAGTTGTTAGGATTAGAGGAATGCACCAACAACTAGCTGTTCTGTCAAGTTTAGTGTTCTCCTTGCATCCCTTCAGAAATTCTCTGATGAATCCTTCCTATGAAATCTTGTCTTTTGTATTTTTCTTCTCTTTCATGCTAAACTGACCTATTTACATCAATAAGTTATCTTGCAAGCAATCAACCCAAATTTTAATGTATTCTAAATTTTGATTTTTGATCTCAATATGGCTTTGTGGATATCATATTCTGAATTGTTGCCTGATTTGTGGTTCAAGTCTTATAATAGTACCAATTTCTTCCCAGCTTTTTGGGGTTTTTTTGGGGGGGGAATGTTGTGGGAGGAAGGCGGAAGAGGTTAGTCCTATTAGGGGTTGAAATCAGGGCTTGGAAGTTTACTTAGTTATTTTGTTCAAGGCTGCTGCTCCATCATCTGAGCCACATGTTCACTTTCAGCTTTTGCTGGTTAATTGGAGGTAAGAATCTCATGTTCCTTCTTGCTCAAGAATGGCTTTAGACCTAAACCATCTGATCTCTGCTTCTAGCATAGCTAGATGTAGAGTGGGATGTGTGTGTGTGTGTGTGTGTGTGTGTGTGTGTGTGTGTGTGTGTGTTTGTGTGTGGTTTGATAAGTTTGTTTCCTTTGAGTAAGATTGTAGTATTACTATTTTTGTTTATTTCTTTTGCTTTCATTCATTATTTTATTGCTGTATTTTGGTGTTTTTGGTATTAGATCTCCCTATATGTTTCAAATTGGTCTTACTCAAAATCCCCTTGCTTCAGCTTCCAAAATGCAGCTTAGCTTTCATTGCAGTTATTTTTTTTTCTTTTTTAAAAAGTTTACTTTATTGTTGTTTTAGAGGCAATATACAACAGGTTAATTTTACATACAACAGGTAATAAGTACATTTCCTTTCACATAGTGTCATTTGTTCCCTCCTTCTCTCCCATTCCCTCCTCCCATCTCCACCCACAAGTTGCATAGTTTGTTTTCATCAATGTCCAGTGCAGCCAGTGAACTCTACTGCTGCACTTTTTTACCCTTTTCCTCCAATTCTCTGCCATTCTCCCCACTCCCACAGATATGCACATGAAACAGTGAATTATCATTGCAGTTATTTTAAAGTAATTTATATAGCTTTCTTATTAGATGATTCATCTAAGTTGTCAGATTCATCTACTTCTAATATCTCCAATGAGAGAATTATAATAATGATAAAAACAATACCAAAATCTTCATCACTACTCCCCCTTTTTGACTTATGATTAAAAATGTACTAAGCACATTCTGCATACTGTCAGACTATCATCTAATCCACAAGGACAGTAGATTGAAGAACTAGAAGGGAGAAAAGTGGAGCAGAATGGTAGAACTCAGAGAATATTTATTCTTGATCTCTTGGTTAGCAAAAGGAGGGTCTTTGATTACAGTTCAGGTGCTTTGGACTTTTCTAATCCCACTTCTTCTGGACAAATTTTTCTGTCTCTCTTCGCTCTGAATGGTGAAAGAGATTTCCTCCCTGTAATTGTGGGGGTTTTTTTCAGGACATAATCTCATCAAAAATCAAATTTTGAGTTGGGTACCAGTGATACATATCTGTAATCTTAGTTATTCAGGAGGCTGAGATCTGGGGAAAATGGTTTGAAGGCATCTTACTCAGGAAAGACCATGAGAAAAATCAGAAATGGTGCTGTGACTTAAAGTGGGAGAGTGCTAGCCTTGAGCTCAGAAACAATGCCCAGGCCCTGAGTCCAAGCCCCCAACTGACAGAGAGAGAGAGCAGAGCAGGGGAGAGAAACAAACAAGACAGAAAAAGAAACATCAAAGAAAAAAACCTCTTGTTTCCATTTTCTGGAGTTTATTTCAATAACTATTATTTCACATGATCTGATGCACATAGGCACTGCACCTTTGTGTTTGTCCCCCAAGAGTGTCCCCCTTTGTTCAAAATGACCTCAGAAGTTGGGGACTCAAAATGTATTCCTAATAGTTCAATTTCCATATATACCCAGCAAAAAAGGATGTAGGTTTTCTTTCCATTTATTTTTAATTCAAGTTTTTGTCAGGAGGATGTACAGAGGGGTTACAACTAATTACATAAGTAAGGTAGTGGGTACATTTCTTGCTGGACATTGTTACCCCTTTGCAAGTTTTTCTCCCACTTTCCTTCCTTCCAACTCCCACCCCAAGTTGTAGAGTTCATTTCCAACATATTGTCATGTGTGTAGTGCTATTATATTAGTTCACCCTTTATCATTTGTCTTGCCATTTTGTTTTTCCCCTTCCCTATCCTAATTCAAATAAATATTTATACAATATAGGGTGTAAGTTTTCTAAAGTGACAGATCTTAATACTTTACAAATGGTAATGCAGTAAAATCTCAAACAATATACAAGGGAAATAACTCTTTTTGCTTGCTCCGAGCCATTTGAAGACTTGAGCAGAGAGAAGACAGATTAGTTGTCCCAGGACACTAGCTACTGGCTAGCCTCCAGGCCTCACCCTCATGCCTTGTAACTGCAGCTCTTGGTTTCAGCCCTCAGGCTCAAATGAAGCTTTCTCACCTTCATTTGTCCTTTTCATTTAGAGGTTGGCAACACATCTTTCTCTCAAGTAGATTTTAGTTTTCGTCAGATCTAATTGTTCCTTCTTTCTTTTTCATTGTGTAATACTTGAGAATCCCATATACATTAATATCAAATACACATAAAATGCCATTTATTTAATAATTATTTATTACCCTTTAATCACTAATGTAGGCCTAGAGTTACCTTCTCATTTGAGTAAGACAGAATACTTCTGCTCATAAAATCGTATCTGATTGTGTGGTAGAGATAATAAAACCAAATATAAAATTATAGTAAAGAAGTATATCATGGTAGAGATTGGGGAACTAGTAAAAAATAGATAAGTAGGGGAAAGCTTTCTTTGTGCTGTATGTGAAGAATAGGAGAAGACTTGTTGATCAACAACCCCAATATAAGTACTTTTTCACTGGAAGGAAGAAAGAGCAAATATAGTAGAAAAGGTATAAGTGTGACATTCTGACATCCTTTGGAAATAGAGATCAATGTTGCTAGACTTTGTTGGATAAAAGAGAGAGGGTACAAAAAGTCAAAACTTCCAGCTAAGCAAGAGCTAGTTATTTCAGGTCTTGCTGGTCATAGTAAGTTGTATTAAATTTATTTTAAGTTTAGTATGAAGTGCTTAAAAAGTTGAAAGGGAAACACTGGATTATATTTCCTTTTTCTTTATTTTTTATCTTTAAGTATTTGTACAAAAGAGTTGTCAATTCAACATTGTTTATATGTCTTAAAGACTACATTATGAGTCAAATGAATGTAGGAAATCAGATAAAGAGCCAAATCTGATTGAATGGTCAAGATAAGGAATGAAATTCTTTGGTGAGAATTCAGAAGACAGGGATTTTAAAGGTACATCCACACAAATCGTGGTTACAACTCCTTAGTCCTCATTGTGTCAGAACAAACACCCAGAGAAAATATATAAATTCATGCATTTGTGTATGTTATAACAAAACTTTTTTTGCAGACATGAATATTTGGACTTCGTATCACCTACACGCCACATTATACTCTTACTTTTCCAGCTATTTGGAATAGTAAACTCAATCTTATCTAAACGGTCATATGAACACTGGCAGTATATTCCACATGGCTCCTCGACTGTAGTTCCCTGACCCTTTGCCTAGATGGAGATGATGACTTTACCAAATTCACAGAAACAGGACACTTGTTTATGATATGAAGGAGACTAGAAGGCTGAGAGAATTACTTCCTGGTAGACTGTTTACTTAATAGTGCATAAGGTTCTAGAACAGAGCCTCCAAACAAATAAGCAAATGAATATATACAGACATATATATATATATATATATACATATATATAGATGACAGACAGACAGACAGATGATACATAGACAGACAGGCAGATGGGTACAGGGTACAGGGTAGAATTGGAAAATGTAGGAAAATATTAAAAATTTGGGATGTATGACATCTTTTGTTTTGGTTGGTTGTAGGACTTGAAATCTGGGACTGGGTGTCTTCCCTGAGCTCTTCAGCAAAAGACTAATGCTCTACCACTTGAGCCACAGCACCATTTCTGGTTTTCTGGTGGTTAATTGGAAATAAGTATCTCACAGACTTTTATGCCTTGGCTGGCTTTCAACTGAGCTCCTCATATCTCAGCTTCCTGAGTAGCAAGGATTACAGGCGTGATCCACTGGCTCCTGGCATATGACACCCTTCATATAAAATTTCTCAATTTTGTAACAAATCGTAAATGCCACTGAAATATAGTTTCTTCTTTTTTGAAGTTTTAGCGTTCAGAAGCTCATCAAGTTCATCAATATTAATAATTCAATTTGTTAAGAAGATTTTCTTTCATTGGAAATCTATTTCCTAAAGATGTTGGTTTTACCTGTTGTAGTCTTTTTCTTTTGAAACAACACAAACTTACTGCCATGTCTTCTATGAAAGAGTGAAGGAATGCCCTGAAGGCATCCTCCCCCCTCTCTTTCTCTCTCTCTCTCTTTCCTCCCTCTCCACCTCCCTCCTTCCCTCTCTCTCTCCCATAGCAAATAGCCCACTCCTCAAGACAACACTATAATGCATATTTATTGACCAACTAGACTAACAAGTTTTTCTATGTAATATCTCCTTTGTAATATTTCAATGTGAAATGACTCATTGTCTTCAATTAAGTATAAACAGGACTGTTTAACTTCTCATCATCAAACAAGACTGAATACAAATCTTTCTATGTGTAAAATTTGGCTTAACAGAAAGGACCAGAGACATAGAGTATTAATGGTTAATTATCATTCAGTCCAACAAAAAGTCCTTCCAAACATTACTACATCACCTCCACAGCATTTACCAGGCCAGCTGGAATTACTTACAAGAAAGGCCAAATTGCTCTAACCACAAGCTCCAAATCAAAATACTACCAATGACATCCATTGAGCTGCTTCAATCCATAAATCTCATCTCTGCCTAAAGAAGAGGCAGAGATTATTTCTCCCTTTGGATAAAGCATTACTTCATCCAAATGAATCAAACACAAGAGGCATAAAACTCCTTTTATCTCCTTCACGCCTTGCCTTTTTTATTGCATACTTTATGGTTTGGGGCCTGCCTTCTATTTTTTTGTTGCTTTGGATATAAAACTGCACTCTGAAGACGATCAAAAAATATAGGCAAGACCCTCTTTACAAACACAGTTCTAGAAACTCTCTGAAAATAAAAATGTGAAAGTGAACAAGTAGAGCTGAATTTCTGAATGAGTTGTGCAAGGAAGAACCTTAATAAGTGGTAGGTGTATGACTGCCTCCCCTACAGAAGAAGTTGACACTTGTCTCTCTATGCTGCCACTGCTGTTGACTTAGTTCCCATCTCCAAGAGCAGTGGCGATTTGATTTCCCTGAAGAATAGCTTCCTCTATGATTGTCCTCTCAAAGCAAACTTGCCTAGAAACCCAGTTTTATACAGTTCACTTAAAACACAGTGCTGACTCAGACACTACCTCACCCTCAAGGATGTCCTTACAGTCATCCTGGTGCCATGCTGGGTGGAGGGTGCTTTCCACCCATCTTTAAAGAGCCTAGAGGTGATAGAGGCCATTCACTGCATTGCAGATATCAGTCATGCTGTTTTGCCTTAGGGGAGCTTGGGTCACAGAGAATTCTGGCCTTGGATTTCTCCTGAACAATTTGATACTCTTGCCTTGGGATAGTCTCTGAGTATACCCCTAGATGGAGAGTTCAAGTTGACCGCTGAGCTACTTCCAAAGATGGAAAGTTCCACGGGTGCCTGAGCTACTTCCTGGTATGGGCTGCTTCTGTGAAGGCTTGGTATCTACCCAAACGTGTGCTTTGTGTCTTTAAAAGCTTTATGCCTACTCTGTTCTGGTCTGCGGGTCTTTGAGACAGGAGCCCACCTACACATGTCAGCTCTCCAATAAAGATTCCCAATTTGACCTCTAAACATGTAGCTTCTCTATATCTCACCCACTGAATTCAAATATGACAGAAAATACCTGAACAGGAGTTATAATATAAAAAGCTTGGGTTGTCTATCAGGGAATATGTGGGTTTATACTGCTGAGGGAACTGAAGAAAAACATCTTCAATGTGACTTTATTTGGGTTCAAAAATGTAATCATATTATTCCGCTATACACCAGCTTCAAATGATTTCTTTTTTCTTTTTGCCAGTCGTGGGCTTGAGCTCAGAGCCTGAGCACTGTCCTTGGACTTTCTCAAGGTTAGAACTCTACCACTTGAGCCTCAGTACCATTTCTGGCTTTTTACTAGGTATGTGGTACCGAGGAATCGAACCCCGGTCCTCGTGTATGCTAGGCAAGCACTCTACCACTAGGCCAAACTCCCGGCTCCTAAATGATTTATTTTTTCTTGGTTTCAGTGTCAATGTTAAGCCAGCCCTCTTCTCTTATATATGAAAAATAAATAAATAAAAATTTACCCCGACAATAAAAAGTAAAATAAAAAATAAAAGTTTTTTTTTTTTTAAAAAAAGGTGTTGAGTCTTCCTTCTTATCCAGTACTAAATATGTTTCTTCCTCACAGTTTAAAAACAAGAAGACTTTACTTAGGTAAAAACAATTCAAAGTACATCTCCACTCTTACAAAAGATCATTGTGGAAAAAGTGCATGGAATAAAAGGAATGACGTGGAGCAAGCTGACCTCTCCCTTTAGCTAGAGGTGAGTCAAATCTCACAGTGGCTGCCTGGTCTTCAATAAAGGATGAGTGTGATGAAATCCATGGTAGTAATAAATTGTTCTCACACTGTAACTTCTTTGTGAGTTCAGCCTTAAAATTCTAGATGAAATTAATTTTCTCCCATAAGATCTGTTATTTCTTCCAGAATGAGAAGGAATTGATAAAAAGGGCTATTGAGAGAATAAAGGAATGCACTGATATACTAGTTAATCATTAAATCAATATGCGTGTGCTTAATGGGGCAGAAAATAGATTTGTGAAAACTTTGGAGATTAATAGAAGTTTCATAAAAGTAGCCACCCATCCATAAAGCACTATTTTGAGGCACTCTGTCTTTTCAATTCTAATATCAATGGATACCATAACATCAGCTCCCATTTATTGCTAATTATTAACTGCCAGGTAGTTACTAGCTACCCACTATTCATTAGCATGTGTAAGTTACCCATATCTGCTTTTATTTATGCATATGATTTACATTTTTACATTACCTAAGTCACCTGCCTACACAAAGAAGTTCATTAAACAGCCTGTGATTAATTAACCAATTAATTAAATGACTGGATTCCCACTCAAACATAAAACATAACAATAATATCTGTGTATCCATGTTGAACTGTTATAGAAAGTAAATGACATATTTGGATTACAGTTTGAATTATATTTTCTCTTTATGTGTGAGTACCTTACTGGAGCTAGAACTCAAGTTTTAGGCATTGTTGCTTAGCCTTTTTGCACAAGGCTTCTACTCTACCACTTGAGCAATAGATGTACTTAGTATTTTTTGCAGATTAATTGGAGATAATAGCTTCATGGACATTTCTACTTAGCCTGGCTCAATATTCTGTCCTCAAATCTCAGCCTTCTGAGTAGATAGGATCACAGCATAAGCCTCTGGCATCCCCCTATACCTTATTCTGGATTTTTAAAAATGTATCATGTAGTCTGATATAATAATTTGGAATATTACTCAATAAACTGTTACTTTAGGTTCCCCGTCACCACATAATTTCTTTAGTTCCTCTTGCTGTTGAATTCTAACTGTACACCATTATGGTCAGATAGAATGTATTTTGAATGTAAATAAGAAAACTAACTTGATTGTGTATCTTTTATAGATGCTTTTCTACATAAAAACTTACAAACGTTACTGCTAAATTCTTACACACCAGGATTACTTGCCAAAACTTTTTGGATATATTCACGCTACAATTTTTTTGCAATTAGTAGAAATCTAAAAGAATCACCACTTGAAAATGTATCAATATATATGAAAGACTCAGACAAGAGTCTGAATCTAGCAAGGAACCATATTCTTATGTGTGTCCTCTCTAGAAAGATAAGAATATTTATTAGTATAACCTCTATTCTTTTCTTTTCTGTTACATATTTACATATGCAGGTAATATCATGTCCATAATATGGGGAGTAGAGTAGGGGATGAATGTGTTGTGTGTGTGTGATTGTTGACAAAGTAATTTCAGGGATCAGTGCATTCTATGGCTCTCTTCTGTTACATGAAAATATCTAGGATAAGGCAAATGTCAATTACTCATTGCTCTGGTATTCCTTCTAGTTCAATGGCATGATAAGAATGCCACCCCACCTATCATTTGCTGATAAACATCATAATGAGAATCTGTTAAGTTAATGGTAAGACAGGTGTTCACTATTAAGGAACTCAGAAGAGATGGCTCACTTAGCCATTTATAATATTTCTGAGACATTTTCTATTTATAGGTTTCCTAATGACTTGCTTCTACTAGCAAATGGATCATTAATGAGAAGTAAAAAACAAAAGTTTCCATTAACACTGGAATCGTATAAAATTAATTTTAAAAGAAATCCAATTATGTGAGGATGCTCAGTCTTTTCAAGTGTTTTGTTGTTGTTATTTAAAATTTTAAATGCTAAAAATAAATAGTACATGTGCACATTTAACTTACAAATTGAAATTAACATTTTATCTCAGTAATTACCAACTCAATTACAATTAACTTTTGCTGAATACCTGTTGCCTTTAGGTTACTATCCAGGTATTGCAGGAAGAAAAAAAAAATACATTAGTTTGATAGAACTGCTGAAACAAGGTAGTAGATACCAGATGACTTAATCAAGAGAAATTTATCATGTCAGTTCTGGAACATAGAAATTTGAGATTGAGGTCCAGGGATTGATTTTTATTTTGATGACTCCCTCACTGTTTTGTCAATAACCATGGTCTATGGTCTCCCTAACTGCACCTATGTCCTAATTTCCTCTTCTTAAAAGGACACGAGTCACATTGCATTAAAGCCCAACCAAATGGGTTTAATTTAATTACCTCTGTGAAGAGTCATTTTCTAAATATAGATATATTCTGCGTTTCTTCAACATAAGACATTTATAGACCACAGTGTAGTCCACAATTATTACTAGGTCATCAAAAGATACACTTATTAATAAAAGTAATTGTTTAAACTTAAATGTAAATAATGAGATTTTAAGGTCTCAAAATAATATATATCCTAGGAAAACTCTGAAGATACTGCTCATAAACTAGAAAAATCAGTTCAAGATAATATTCGGAGAGGAGTCATTGGTTAAAAAAAGAGATTAAATTTCAACCTGAGTATTGAAGAATTTTTTCAGACCATAGTAAGAGAATAATCAAATATAATATGTCATTAACTACCATGGACATAGAAGAATGTATACTTGCAAGGAAAAGAAAAGGCAAGTTGAGATGGAACATAATGAAGAGTCCAAACTAAAAAATGACATTGGAACAGAAAATTGTGCTGGAATACTTATCAATGGAGCAGCAAAACATCTAAAGAAAGGAACCTTCCAAATAACAGAAATGTCCATAAATTCATCCCATGAAGAATGACATGAGACTGTTCACTACACCTTTTGGGGATTAAATAGAAGTACTTGTAGCAAGCCAGTGACTCATACCTGTCTGTATTCCTAGCTACACAGGAGGATGAGATCTAAGAATTGCAGTTCTAAGCCTGCCTAGGCAGGAACATCCATGAGATTCTTATATTCAATTAATTACTAAAAGGCCAGAAATTGAGCTGCGGGGGCTAAAATGATAGAGTGCTGGCCTTAAGGGGGATTTAAAAAAAAAGCTTAGGATATCATCCAGGCCCAGAGATAGAGTCCCAGGATGAGGACAAAAGGCAGAAAAGACAGCAGGGGGAGGGGGGAAAGAGGGAGAGGGAGAGGGAGAGAGAGGGGGAAGGAGAGGGAGAGAGAGAGAGAGAGAGAGAGAGAGAGAGAGAGAGAGAGAGAGAGAGAGAGAG
Source organism: Megascapheus bottae (assembly GCF_031878675.1). NCBI lineage: Eukaryota > Metazoa > Chordata > Mammalia > Rodentia > Geomyidae > Megascapheus > Megascapheus bottae. The sequence continues at coordinate 35,681,664 of NC_143509.1, forward strand.
AGAGAGAGGAAGAGAGAGAGAGAGAGAGAGAGAGAGAGAGAGAGAGAGAGAGAGAACATTGCTCTTACTTATTATTTTAAGTAGTTGTATAAAGGAGTTGCCAGTGTGCCAGTGGATAAAGCAGTTTATGAATACAATATATATTAATCAAAGTCAAGCCTATCAATATTTTCATATCTCTCTCCCCTTCCTAATCCTCACTTACTCTTCTTAATTTTACAGGTTATACATTGGAATCTTGACTGCATTTTCCCCATCTTCTTTTCATTCATCTGCCCCTTTCTCCTTCTAGTACTTGCTTCCTGATATTTTACTGTACTGAGCTTTGATTTTCCTTCCCTAGAATCTTCCATATGTCAGTTCATACTTTTGTATACACTTGCATAAAACTCAACATATTTACTTAAAATTTTATAAGCTAAATGTAGCTTCCACATATAAGGAAACAACATGAATCTTTTTGTCTCTCTGGGCCTGATGTACTGCAAATCACTTACATTTTAAATCTGTAAAGCTTCATGAAAAGCTTTGGGAAATGAATCTAGGACAGTATGAGAATAACTATATTAACTCAATTTCAGAACATTTCTTGGACAAAAACATAAGCAAAGTGCTAAGCAAAATTTATACATGCTTGCCATGCATATTGATATAGTGAGAAAAGAGTGTTCAAAGAGACACTCAGGAGACACTCTGGAAATAGGCCTGCAGCAATATAATTTATCAATGAGAAAAACTACCAAAGTTTCAGTTATAAGCTTTTCACTAATTATCAAGGTTCAGTCTTAAGACTTTCTGTAGAAGAAGAAAGAAAATCTGATGGGAGAGGTCAAAAGATAGTGACCTGCCATTGAGCCCAAATCTTATTGAGTCTCCAGGTGAAGTCAAGGGGATTAGTTTGTAGTAACTTTAAATTTTTTGTTATTATAGACTCAGCAAAGGCGAAAGGTAGCACCCATTTAGGAGTTAGTAGTTCACCACTTTATCCTCTGATGTCTCAAGGCCTCTTGCCTCTGCGGGGAAACTTTGGTTGGAGGGGGATAAAAGAGATAACTGCTAAAATCCATGACTTGTTAGATGTATAAGAGCAAAAAACCAAACCAAACACCTGATTCCCTTAGAGAATTAAGTATTAAGTAATTGGAAATATGCAATCCCAGAGAATAAGATGAAAGCTATCAGGGAGAAGAAGAAAAGATAAAAGAATGGCTAATAAAGATATTGCATAGATGAGACATTATATAGACACTTGGTGGGGTGTGTGTAGGACTCCCTTTCTTACACAATAGGAGAGAGTGTGCCATTAGATGAGAACATATTCTGTCTCTTATCCCAGCTCAGAGTTCCAGACTTCCTATTAGTCTCTTTTGAAAAGCTGTATCATTCTCTATTGCAAATTGGATAAGGCTCAGGACTAGCCACAGAATGCTGCAACAAGATGTGGAAGAGGGGTTTCACACGCTTTCCTCATCTTATTTGTCCACAGCAACACAGCAGCTGATAGAGGAGAACCATGTCCTTTCCAGTGCCAATCCGTGACACAGCAACAGTGTCATCACCTGCTACTCACCTGTGGGTTAGAACTCACCTTGTTCCACAGCAAAGGTGGAAAACAGCCACTTCTAGATTTAATGTATGCCTGAATCTATGAAAACAATTTAAATCCCTTGAATGGGATTTAGAGATAGAAATTCTTTCTTAAGGATAAACTATAAGCAGATAAAGTGAAGTTGACAATTTCAAATCTGAAGACTTTTGTAAGTAAGGAGTATTCAAATAAACTGAAAATGGTCATGGTGAATGGACAGAGGAGTACAACAATAAAAACAAATCACATTACAAAAGAGGGGAAAATCATAAACTAGGTGGGTAAAGAAAAACACATAAATGTTATGGCTTGATGTCTCCCCACAGGCTAATGTTTGAAATCATTCATCCCCAAGTTGGTGGTTTTATTTTGATAAGTTCTGGAAACTGGAAAGTAAGACCCTGCAGGGGGAAATCAATCATGACCACAGGTGCTTGGAAGAATATTTCAACCATGCTCTTTCCTTCCTTTGTCAGGAGTAATGAAGTTCCTTTGTACAATACTATCACTGCCATCATGTTCTTCCGAAGCCCACCAGACCACCCAGAGAGAGTGGCATAAACCCTCTGAAACAATAAGCCCAAATAAGTAATTGTTCACTTTAAGCTGTTCCTAGGTATTTTTTTTTTTGCCAGTCCTGGGCTTGAGCTCAGGGCCTGAGCACCGTCCTTGGACTTTCTCAAGGCCAGTGCTCTACCACTTGAGCCTCAGCACCACTTCTGGCTTTTTTCTATGTATGTGGTACTGAGGAATAGAACCCTGGTCTTCGTGCATGCTAGGCAAGCACTCTACCAGTAGGCCAAACTCCCAGCCCATGTTCCTAGGTATTTTGATAGTACATTGACGTAATGATAGTCTAAGTCAGGTCCTGCTGTAATCCTAACTATGTGGGAGGCTTACATCTGAGGATCATTGTTTCAAGTCAACCCCAGGCACGAAAGTCTAGGTGACTCTCTCACCACTTAAGCAGCCAAAAAGCTCGACTTGGAGATATGACTCAAGTGGTAGAGCATAGTTATAAGAGAGAAAAAGAGCGAAACACAAACAAAAAGAAAAGTCTAACTCACATATCTGATAAGTGCCCCAAAGTAATGTAGAAGATTTAGTTTTTTCAACTGAGTAAAATATTGATTATGACAAAAGTAATAAAGAGTGATGTTAACTTAAACTAATTTTGGGGAGTTCTAGGTGCTGATTTAGTGTTTTCATTTCTTTTATTTTTCTGGCTTTTTCCCCTCATAATAACCTGTAAGTAGGGTAATTTAACACGTCCATTTTATAAATGAGGAAACTTAGTTCTGCTGACTTTTCTATGTGTGTACTATACCTGCAGCATCCTAAACACACCTATTTCCGAGGTTTTTTTGTTTTTGTTTTTGTTTTTGTTTTGTTTTGTTTTGTTTTTTCGCCTAAAGCTAGTCCTCTAACATTGAAGCACAGCTCTACATTCAGCTTTTTGGTGGTTACTGAAGACAAGAGTCTCATGGACTTTCTTTCCTGCCTAAGCTGTCCTCAATCCTCTGTGTTCAGATCTCAGCTTCCTGAGTAGCTAGCACTACAAACATGAGCCTCTGGGTTCCCAGCCCATGTAATTTTTAAGTTGTACAACATCAAATATATCTAGATAAAACTAAAGATTTTCTTGCTATTTTGGTCTTCTTTTCCTTTTGTCTTGCTTGTTAGTTTGTATTTGTGAGGGTAAGAGGGGTCACAGAAAAGGTGGAACAAAAAGTACACAAATACAACAGTGGAACTCACCACACACTATGTGGAAAACAAAGAAAATGAACTGTAATTCTTGTGAGTGGAGACAGGAGGGACAAACAGAGAGAGTAAGAGAAGGGAAGAAATGTTTCAAAAAGATTTTTACCCATTACATGATTCAGGTAACTGAAACTCCTCTGTATATTAGCTCTAAAAGAAAAACAAAATAAAAAATAAAGTAAAGCTTCAACTAGAGTACAAGTTTCTTACATTGTAGAAACTGCATTCTGCAGTACAACATGATACTACTCTACAAGTGGATCATTGGAAGTGCTTTTAAGAAGTAACACGATGAACACTTGTATTAAAAGAAATGAATGGGGCAACATTAAGAAGTGAAGGTTTATATGTAACCTTTTTTCACCAATAGGAGAAAAATATACAATATGCTTTTTTTTAAACCTTGGGTCTTCATTTGTCATCTCACTAAACCTTTAACATAAATGTTATGACTAAATGACTGAGGGAATTCTAATGCCATGTATCTGTGTACCTGAATATTTCCAAGGCTAACCTATAGCACCATAACTACCCTCCCTCTTTCTTTCACTGTGTAGCATAGACAAGTAGCTCAGAGCAGTGGTCCCTAAGAAATCCTGTTGAGCCAAATAAAATATAAATTTAAATTGTCCACCTCATGGGAACAAGGCTATCCATTCTCACAGGGGCCTCAACAAGGATTTGGATAATCATTGCAGGGCAGATGGAGGTGAAACCTAGTCACACAAGGCAATGAATTAAATGATTCAAGTATTAGAAGACAGGGTAGACAAACATCTGTTTCCTTATTACATCTCAGGCCCTCCAAACATCTGGCTCTCCACTACAAAGGAACTAATGCTGTCTTTATTTGTTTGCATTCTTTTCCTTTCAGTTACGATAATGATTCCAGTTTGAGGAGGCAAAATAGTTGCTTAATAGTTTTGAAAACACATTGTGTTGCACTGGTCTCATGTCCCTGATATAATTTAGCAGTGCTTGAAAATGCATGCTTCATGTTTAAACTCCAAATTATCTTCCATTTTTTGGACATTCAAAATTATGGCACAGAATTCTACTGCTCAGCAACATTAATAATAGATCAATATGTTTTTCATTTATGGTATAAATGGGAAAAAAATTAATTTCTTATCTTTTCAAGTTACGAATCTTAATCATACATTTTATATCAAATGACTATTATGACAATTCTTAAAATTAAAGAGAACACAAAATCCAGAATTGCTTGATAAGACAATGCAGGTCACACATGCAGCTCTTAATTTAACCATGAATCTTCTTGGAACTAAACACAAATAAAAGCACAAGCAAAAGATGGATGCTTTTACATCTTTATTTGGGTTGGACTTAAAGCATAAGATTACTACTTAGCTGTTCAAGTAAATCATGTAATTTGAATTTGATTTTTTTCATATCATTACAGCTTTAGAGCCTTCCATCAAAATATGACTCTCTGAAATCAGGTAAAATTAAACATTATAATGCAACAGGTTGAGATTTCTATGAAGGATGTAAGCAATTCACAGTGGGCATTCTCTTCTTTCTATTTATTTGTAGTAAATATATAAGCAGATGCATATTTAATAATTACTTCATTAACATATATGAATTTGCAATAATATTTTTTGCCAGTCTTGGGTTTAAAGTCAGGGTCTCAGCACTGTCCCTGGACTTTCTGAAGTCTAGAGCTCTACCATCTGAGCCTCAGCACCACTTCCGTCTTTTTTCTATGTATGTGGTACTGAGGAATCTAACCTGGGTCTTCGTGCATGCTAGGCAAGCACTCTACCACTAGGCAAAACTCCCGGCCCTGCTGTACTATTTTTATGAGTTTCATCAACCACATAAAAGTATATCTAAATAGGCTGTGAGTTTGGCCTAGTGGTAGAATGCTTGCCTAGCATGCATAAAGACCTAGGTTCAATTCCTCAGTACCACATACAGAAAAAAAAAAGCTGGAAATAGTATTTTGGCACAGTGGTATAGCACTAGCCTTGAGGAAAGCCCAAGGATAGTCAATGTTCAGGCCCTGAGTTCAGTCTTCAGAACTAACAAAAATAAATTATGTCTAAATAGCCATCTAAAAGTCCACATGACCCCAGAAGCACATGTCAGATATTTGGAACTTTCATTAGATTTCATGTTATTATACTACGTACAGATCTCTTTATACTCTTGAAATAATGGGCAATCATGCTATCTTGCTCAATGATTTCTTTGTCAGAGTTATTATTATTCAAGATATTCATTATAACCAGCATACTGCTATAGGTAGTTTGTGTATCACATGAAGAACCAGTGTGTCTGTAGTTTTAATAGCCTCCTTGATTCCATACTGAAAGAAAGTCTTGTGTCCTAGGCTGCCTTCATACTCTGAGAATCTGGACAAATGTCAACAGTAGTTCCTCTAAAGATTTGAACAATTTGAATTTGAATACAGGATGTAATGTTGCCTGACTCTTACAAACATTGATATATTGAAAAAAAGAAATGTGGTTGTTAGACTGAAGTAATTTATGACTCATCACCAAAGGTAGGTTTGACCCTCATTTTGTTTGAAAAACAACTCATTGTTGTTACCTGGGCACTTATCAACAGGGAGAAAAATGTGTTAAGTTCTTCTTATAAAAAATATGCAAGTCAGGGGGCCGGGAGTTTGGCATAATGGTAGAGTGCTTGTCTAGCATGCACGAAGACCCAGGTTCAATTCCTTGGTACCACATACCTAGAGAAAAAAAAAAGCCAGAATTGGTGCTGTGGCTCAAGTGGTAGAGTTCTAGCCTTGAGAAAGCCCAAGAACAGTGCTCAGGCCCTGAGCTCAAGGCCCAGGACTGGCAAAAAATATATGCAAGTCAGACTTGTTGGCCTAGATCATCTGAAACCTAATGATATAGTGGAAATTAAACAATTTTTATTCCAAATCTAATCAGAGATGCACCCTTATTCTCGATTTTAAATATAATCAAGCACTGAGACTAGATTCTTTGAAAATGTGTTTGTTTGGTTAGATGAAGATGAAGACTGGGACTTAACAGGAAATTTCAACCACAGAGATATCATTAAGCTAAACCCAAAGAATTTAACCCAAAGAATTTCCTTAAGAATAGCAAGTGAGAGTCTAATAGTAAATGATTTACCTAAAATGAAATGAAGACAGAGTCAATTATTTTTCTAATAATGAGAGAATTTGGGAGTAAACATAAGGAAAATTATGTCTCAGTAGGACAACTGTAAAAAAATCCAGGAATATTTTCTTTTCAAGATATTTAACTGGACAGCAGAGTAAAAAAAAAAGTTTATCTGATTTAGACAAAGACTTAGCTAAATTAATATGTAAATTTACAGAGTAATGATGCATGCTACAGCAACTGGGGACATTTATAACTGTAAGAGTCCTTTTCATTAACATTACCATCTTCCAGAGAAGGTCACTTAATCGCATGCTGATCCTTATGACCTTCAAGAAAGGAAAGGAATCAGAGTAAGCCTCTTTGAAATTAGTACAGCTACAAAGAAATGTTTAAGAAAGATGATAGTGCTCAGACTTTTATTTATCAGATTTAGAAGAATAAAGATTGTTGTATATATTTGTATTACATTTGAAATAAGAATGATGCATAAATCCACATATCTTATTTAGTAACATCTGCACTTTAGGCTTTTGATTTAATATTCACAAGACATTTTATCACTATTATATTACTACAAAGTGTCACAATAGCTGACACTGCACAATGCATCCAAATCCTCTAATAGCTTCATTTTTTTCATAAACTCATCTTCTTCCTTCAGCAGAAGTAATTCCCAGTGTAGCTCTCTTCAGCAATGAGCTTTACATCAAAAAAAAAAAATCTAATTCCCTGGACAAAGAAATGAAGAACATTTGCTATAATTCACTATCATTTTCCCCAGTATATAAGACTTATCTAGCTCCTTAATAACTTTTTATCCTTACCTCCTGAAGTCTATAGAAATATCTCTATAAATTTCAGGCTTAATCCACTTGAATGCTATCATTTAGTTATATAAAATTCTTGACTACTTTATGTCAGAATAGTTGCCTCTGCTGTTAATATTATTATCATTACTAGGCATCAATAATTATCAATGTTGCTAATAAAATAGGAATTAGATAAGCAAAAACTACCATTTCTTAGGAAATTGGTGGTGAGTCAAGGAAGGGCTGATCAAGGTGGACAGAAGAAAAGTAATACTAGGATTGTTAAGACAACCCAGATCAGAAAATATCAGGACTACTTTCAGAGAGGGAAAAGAGTTTTGTTGCTGACAACTTGAACCAGGATAGTGCCAAAAAGAAGTTTGGATCGTAAGGAGGAGAGACCCTGGGTTTTATACAAGCTGGTTATACACAAAATAGACATTAATCAAGATAAAATTTCAGGTTAGCTGACATCAACTTTTGAACAAAAGGATAATTTCTTTCTAGTTGTGCAGAAACCATGACATTCTGTTAACACCCCTTCTGTGTTGTTATTAAAAAATGCCTTGCAGAATTGATCATGCCCGAGAGCAATTTTTATCTTTTGCCATCCAGTGTGCTTACTTGTAGATTTATAGGCACTTTCTAGTTATAACAAATGAAGGAAACCATGCAACCTTTGTTTCTTTAGGTCTGGCTTCACATAATTTTTTCCAAGTCTTTCCATTTCCTTACAAATAGTGCAATAACATTCTTTTTGATGGAAGCATAGAAATCCATTGTATATAAGCCATATTTTCTTGATCCATTCATTCATTGACGGGCATCTGGGTTGATTCCATATCTTGCAACAAACATGATTATGCTCATAGTTTTAGTGTGGCTTTGGTTGTGGTTCTATTAGATAAATGTCCAGGAGTAGAATTGTTGGGTTATAGGGAAGTTCTATGTTTAATCTTTTGAGGAATTGCTATACGTCTTTTCAAAGTGTTTGAAAAAGTTTACATTCCCACCAACAGTATAGTAGTGTCCCCTTTTGACCACATCCCTGCCAGCACCTGTTATTATTTGTCTTCTTACTGGCCATTCTAACGAGGGTGTGATAGAATCTTCTTGTTTTCATTTGCATTTCTTTTTTTTTCCTGTCCATTATGGGGTTTGAACTCTGGGTCTGGGCATTGTATCTGAACTCTTTAGCTCAAGGTGCCACAGCTAGGATTACAAGCATGAGCCATCATTACCTGACTCATTTGTATTTCTTAAGGTCAGATCTGTTGACATATCTTCATTTGTCTATTAGCCATTCTCACTTCTTCTGAGAAGTCTCTCTTTAAATCTTCAGTCCATTTATTATTTGAGTTGTTATTTCATTGAGGGTTTTATTGGGGGGGTAGTGGTAATTTTTTGAACTCATAGTATATTTTGTACATAAAACCCTTGTCTGATGCAAAGCTACTGAAAATCTTCTTCCATTCTGTCAGCTATTTATCATGCTAATTATAATCACACAGTGAGACCAAAGGAAAATAGTCTTAAAAGAGGATTACAAAGGCTGAATAGCTATGTGCATATGATCATATAAAATGATGCTTTGTGAAATGAATTTCAAGAAATGGAAGCAAGAGGTGTTTCATTATTTTCCTTTTTGTTTTTTGTCTTCTTGTTTGTTTTTTCTCCTTTGTTGCTGTTTTTTATTTCTGTACCTTTTGCCTTGTATGTGACTTTATCTGATTTGGCCAGGGTAAAGGAGAACATAGAAACTGGGACAAAGATTGAACAAGTGCAGCCATGATACTTCATCTAGTGTCTACTGTCTAGACAGTAAGATACTCACTGGATACTTCGTTGGAGTATATAACTTGCAGTATGGGGGGGTCAGGAGGGAAACACTGGGGAAAATTGAGGGAAGAGATAACACTGTATTTATTCATTACCTGACTTGTGTAACAATAACCCCTCTGTATATCACCTTTACAAAAAAATAATTTAAAAATGCCTCTTTGATTTCCCACTATTGATTTGGATAGCGCAAGCTCATCTCCCTCCAGCTCACATTCCAGCACAAGCCACATTCTGGCAGCTGGAGACTGGAAAGTATCACTGGGAGGGGTAACTGTTCAGTATCTATTCCCAACATTGGCATGACATCCTTTTTCTTCTATATCTTACCTGGTCTAATTGACAACTACACAAAACATGCTTTTTTCTTGCAGGTGTCATCAACAACGACAATAATTTTGTCCTTCACAAAACCTGTATATGAGACAATTTAACAACAAGCTGTAGTATGAAACTACTGCAAAAATAACTGCTGAAATTCAGAATCAACCTAGAAATTATGTAGACATAATCAAAGGCCACATCTGTACCCACCATTGATATGGCACCCATGAAAGGACTTTTCTTTGGCTCCTTCTAGTCAATCGCATCTCATTCTTTGGCAGTCATTTTGTGGTCAAGAAGTTGGTACATAAAAATGGTTGAGATGATAAAATTGCCATTCCTAAAAGTAAGGCTAGTTTAATCACACCAATAAGAGAGATATTTTAAGTACTTTTCCCTTAAATTTATTACCTGATCTTCAATACAAACTAGAAAATTATAAGCAAGCCTTCCCATACACAAATTCAGCATTTAAGAGGTTTTTCACAAGCAATGGTCTTCCATGAAGACTTAGAACAAGTTAGTAAGAGTCATGAAGATGGGACATTTACAAACATTCATGTAATGTTTAAAATCTTACTTTTTCATTTCATTTCTAATATCCTTCGAAGAAGACTATTGTATATAAAAATAAGTTTTCTAGCAAGCTCTAAATATTGTATTCTTGTCATTCTTGGGGACAGCAAAGAGAATTAAACTAGTTCTACTAAACATAGTACCACACAATGTCAAATGGCTTTGAGGGTCAATAATTAAATAGGCCCTCAAAGTAAATTTATTTAGAGTAGTTACTCTTTACCAAGTCTCTTATGTGCGTAATAGTATTTTTTCAGCAACAAATTTTAGTTTCTGTACATTATTTCTTGCAACTGGACTATATAGGTCCTTGCAGTGAATTATTTATCATTTTATTTATGATGAGAGTGATGTGGCTTGAACTTGAGGCCAGGGCATTTTTGCTCAAGCTAGTACTCTACCACTTGAGCCACAACTCCATTTTCAGCTTTTTTGCTGGTTAATTGAAGATCATAGTTTCAAAGCCTTTCTTGCTTTGAATCAGGATCCTCAGATCTCAGCTTTATGAGTAGTTAAGATTAGTGTAGACGCCACAGGCACCCATTTGAGAATTACTTTCTAAATATTGATTTTACCCAGTTCCGTAATGACCACAGCTAATTGATTGTCCTTCTCAGAAGCTAAGAAGTTCATGCTCCAACCACTTTCCTTTTTGTTTTCTTTTTTTCTGTTATTATAGAGTTAATATACAGAGGAGTTACAGTTAAATGAATCAGGCAATGAGTGATGAGTACAGTTCTTTTTTAATCATGTCTCCCCTTTTTTGTCTCTCTCTCCCAGTCTTTGCTTCCCGTCCCCACTCACAAGATATCCAGTTCATTTTCCATATAGTGTCTAGTTAATGTCACACAGTTGTAGTGTTTCCTTTCTAACTTTTATGTGCCCTCCTTTCCCCTCCCAAATACAAACAAACTAACAAAGAAGACAAACAGAAAAGAAAAGAAAAACAGGGCAATGAGAACTGAAGACTGTTTGTTTCATTTTCTTGGAGCTCATTTCATAGAATATTATCTGATCATCTGAGCAGAGCCTTTGAGCCTTTGTCCATCACTTCTATACATAGCCTCCTTTGTCCTCCACATATTGATGACTAGGATCCTACATGTATCAGTGTTCTTTATTCATTTTACTTATTCAGTATGTTTAGTTGTAGATGTATAGGCACATTCTACTTACCGCAAATGAGGGAAAGCATTGACCTATATTTCTTTGGCTCTGGCTTACTGCACTTAATATAATTTTTTCCAAGTCTTTCCATTTTCTTATAAATAGTAAAATATTCTTTCTGATGGATGAGTAGAATAGTGGAAGAAATTCATTATTTGTGATATAATTTATTCAATGCAAAAATGTATGAATCTTTTCCATAGGTGAACTTACAACACATGTGAAAGTGCATACTTTGTGTTTTTCTGAATGGTTTTGCACAAACATCCCCTTTTACAAAACAAAGTTTGGACAAATACTGGTGTTTCCAGTTTATGTGTCAACAATATACCATTATTTATCTAGTCCAGTTAAGTAGATACTTTGAAAAAAAGAGTGAAACAATCAGTGGGAAGTCTCAATATAATCAAATTACATTATACAGAGGCAGAGATATGGTCACAATATAGTTAAAATTCTAGTACTTTAAATTTCTTGTTCTTTCTACTCTATTTCATATTAACATATATAAACATAGAAAGTATAGATATATTAATATTTTAATTTTATTGTAATGTATAGAGGTGTTACAGTTACATTCACCAGATATTAGGTGCATTACTTCTTACACATTGATACTTCTCAGGTTTTTTTCTCATTTTTCCTCCCCTACCCTCTCCCAATCATCTTGTTTTCCCCCTTCACTTTCCTGTTTCAAATAATCAAATGCACATACAACATACCAGGTAACACAGTCAGGTATAGTAACAATATGAGATTAACCAAAGGGCAAAAAAAGAGAAGAGAAATAACATAATACATCAAGAACAACAATCACACAAGATAAAGCTCTTGTTTCCATATCTAGAGATCCTTTCATTTAGTTTCATTCTATAAGACCTTATGTACCTAGGTTTTGAGCTATTGTAATCCTTTGCTAGGAGAGTCCTAGATGTGTGCCAATTACTACAAAAAAGGGAAACCATTGAGCCTATGTTCCTTTGGGTCCAGCTTATTTCCTGTAACATGATTTTTTCCAGGTCTTTCCATTTCCTTACAAATGGGGTGATGTCATTCTTTCTGATGACAGCACAGAATTACATTGTGTATAAGTATCATATCTTCTTGATCCAATCACCTACTGAGGGACATCTGGGTTGGTTCCATATCTTTGCTATGGTAAATAGTGCTGCAATGAACATCGTTGTGTTAGTGGCTTTAGTATGTCCTTGTTACTGGATGTTTGGGTAAATGCCAAGGAGTGGAATTTCTGGGTCATAGAGGAGCTCTATGTTTAGTCTTTTGAGGAACTTCCATTCTGCTTTCCATAGTGTTTGAATGAGTTTACACTCCCACCATCAGTGTAGTAGTGATCCCTCCTGACCACATCCCTGCCACTATCTGTTGTTATTAGATTTCTTGATCATGGCCATTCTAACTGGAATGAAGTAGAATCTCAAAATTGTTTTGATTTGCATTTTTTTCATGGCCAGAAATGTCAAACATATTAATATTTAATAGATTGTTAATATTTAATTAATACTAAGTCGTACTCTGCTACTATAGTGAAATAGGAAATAAAAAGTTAACTTCAGACATATTGAAGAGGAAATTTCAAAGGAGTAAAACTTCAGAGAGAGATACAAAACACAAGGAAAACAAAATAGAGCATGAGAGACTTCCAAAGTAATAATTTCGAGAGTAACAATATGGAGATTTATTAAACTTTTACAATTACTTCTCATATCTTTAAATTTATTTATAAGGAAGGGTAGTGAACATCATATGACATATGCTATTTTCTGGACACTGGCTCACTACAACATAGTTTCTTATTCCCTACAACAATATCATAGTGCTGTAATTATTGCCATTTTACACATGTATGACTCTTCAGAAAGATTCAAGTTCAGAGATTAAAAAAAAAGAGCATGAGCTGAATCAGTTCCCACTCCCAGATCAATTTCTATCTGAAGCCTACTTTGTCCTTACTTATAGTTGCAGGATGGCTATGAATTTAAAGAAACCAGAGAAAATATTAAAACCTTTAGTGTGTTCTGTCAAGAAATGTTGCAGGCGATAACTGAAATGACAAAGTAGTAAAGAAAATGATACTAAAATAGAAAGGATATACAAAACACCTGATAAGACAGAGCACATGATATATAAGGAAATATGTGTACTCTACATGATGCCACTTTCCCTACCAAAAACTCAATATCAATAGATGACATAAATGTTAGCATTTGGAAGTTATATTTTTTGCCAGTCATGGAGCTTGAACTCAGGGCCTGGGCACTGTCCTTGGGACATTTTTTGTTCAAGGCTAGCACTCTGCCACTTGAGCCACAGAGTCAATTCCACCTTTTTTTATGCATGTGGTACTGAGGAATCGAACCCAGAACTTTGTGTATGTGAAGCAAGCACTGTACCAGTAGGCTACATTCCCAGTCCTGGAGGTTATTTTTTATTTGCCTAGATTTTATTCATATAGAAGATGGGCACATGTAAAGTAATCATTTCCATTAATTCAGTGATAAAGCATATGGAACCTCTAGTACGTGCTTAAGTCTTCAGGACTCAGACCTTAATGGCTCTGCTTTCATATAATGAATTGTCTTATGAAAGAATCCAGGAAGGATATTTGCCACATCCATCCCCTTTTCTCATGTTTGGGCTCAGTGCTCAGTCCCTCTGCAGGATGCAGCAACAAGCTGTTCCTGGAAACAAAGAGTAAGCACAGCAATCACCAAGCTACAAGTACCAAGTAAATACAGACACTTTTATTATTAATACATTTTTCAACCTAAATACTTTTTTGAGATAAGGTTCCATTATATAGTCTAAGTATGCCTGGGACTTGCTGTGTAACCCATGCTGGACTCAAGCTGGTCATTTCCTGCTTCCATTCCTGTTCTATAGCAGAAACTATTATACATAGAGAAAATTTGGTGATCAAAAGTAGTAGATGTAACAAACCATGATAAATCTATATGATATTTCAAATGGTAAAGAATGAGATTTGATTTCTTACATTCAAAATTTCCACATATACCACTATTCTTTCTCATCTTCAAACTTGTTGAAATGAATTTCATCACTAGTGTTGGTGCTGTCTCTATTTATACATATATACATGTTCATGCATATATACATATACATGTAATTATTAGGTATAATTACACACAATGAATATAATATTTTCCTTCAAATTTCACTTAGAAAGTATCATATGACTCATATGTTAAAAGTTCTATTTGCATTAAAAATGTAGTTCAAAGTGATACTCAGATTCAATGTATATTTAAATTTAATTCACATATAGAGCATAGACAGTTTCTAGGATGACACTTTATTATAAAATAAATTTTGTCTATTTCCAACTTTAAAGAAAGGAAATTCAGTACATATTACAGTGAGATTGGTATGTTACTTTTCATTTAACAAATAACAGCCTCTGTGATCTCTGAGAAAAGTTCTGTGGAAAATTTCCAGATATTCTTAATTGTCAATGTTACTAGATTTACATGAAATTTCCACCTTTATAAAGATTTTGAAATGAAAAGATAAATGTGCTTAAATAAATGAAACATAGAATGCAGTTTAATAAACCACAATAGTCCATAAAATATCACATAGGTAGCTATTTCATGGGTTGTTAGGATTCATTCAACTCATCATTTTTTTTGTACTTCCAATAATTCATTCTTGAACTACTAATACAGTAGAATACCTGTTTATCAAGCACAAGGCTCTGAGCTCAAACTCTAGTACCAATAAATAAACAAACAGAAACAAGTACCTTGAAATAACACTATCAAAAATAAACAAACAACAAAAAAGCAAGATTAAGATGAAAGGAAATTTTGCCAGTTGCCTGAATTTCACAGAGGTAATTATAGTTACTCAGGATAATGATTTGGAAGCAATGTAATAATAATCTGGAACTTAGTCTCCAAAATACTAAACAAAAAGCTGGGTTGGAAGCATGGTTTAAGTGGCAGCATGGTTCAGGCAAATGAGGAAGCATTAGGCTGTGAGATCAAACCCCAATACTACAAAAAGAGAAAGAAAATTTAAATGATAAATTAGGTTTATAATCTGTAAAATTTAATACTTAAAATCTCAGAAAATTGCTTCAAATTTATCTATAAAATCAATGCAATCTCAATTTCAATACAATCCACTAAAATGTTTGAAGGAAAAATGTTAGAGAACTTCTAAATATGCATGAATAGGCAAAATCAAGAATGGCTAAATGGGTAAGAAGAAGAAAGGCCAAGAGTTTAAATTATCTTGACTTACAGACCTACTGTTAAAACTAAAGTAATGAGTGGTATTAGTATATTGTTAGAGAAACCAGCTAAAGCAGAAATCAGAGAATAGAAATGCCCTTTGCACTTTTATAAGATGGCTTTTCATAACATGGTCTTTGATATATCAGATAACATTTCATGAAACACCATCCAAAATACAGAAAATTCTAAAAAATGGAAAGCAATTACAGGAGCACAACAGATACCTTACATGAAACATGAGTAGGAAAAGAATCTTTTAAATAGTATATTTATATATTATTCTATTCATTGTCTTTTGATGGATTCTCAGGTAGCTCTAGGTTCTAGACTATTTTAATTAAATAGCACAGTGATTATCTTTCAGAGAATATGCATACATTTCCATTGGTCTACAAGTGACAAGTAGACTTGAGTTGTAGTTTTTCGTATGTGGAGTTTTAGAAGATAACAGTAAAAATTTCTCTGAATATGCCTTCTTAGTGATCATTTTTGTCTCATGTGATAATTGTAATTACTCTTATATTTCCAAAAGCCTCAGAGATTTGTCTGCCCTTTGTAATTTCAGCGTATATATGATTGCTATTACTGAGGTTAAAATTTACATATGTCTGATGATTATTAACATTGACTACCTTTTCATATGCTTGTTGTACATATGATTATCCTGCCTTATGAAATATCTGCATGGATATTTCTCATTTGTCATTTGTACTTTGGGTATATTTTATTTTATATAAAATGGATGGAGGTTTATTAATATATTTATTTTTGCCAGTCCTGGGCTTGAGCTCAAGGCCTGAGCATTGTCCTTGGACTTTCTCAAGGCTATAGTTCTACCGCTTGAGCCTCAGCACCACTTCCAGCTTTTTTCTATGCATGTAGTACTGAGGAATCGAACCTGGGTCTTCATGCATGCTAGGCAAGCACTCTACCACTTGGCCAAAGTCCTGGCCCAGGTTTATTTTTATAGAATAATATTTTTCACACTTTGTGGATAGATTTCCTACTGCAGTCTTAGTACAAGGCCAGGCATTGGTGGCTAGCCTCTGTAATACTAGCTCCTAAAGAGGTTGAGATCTGAGGACTGTGGTTAGAAGCCAGCACAGAAAGTAAATGTTGTAAGTATGCAATCTATTGCTTTCATTCCCAGGGAATATATTCCATGTTCTATAATAGCAGTCTTGGCTCTAGGCTATAAGATAAGATGCTAATGATAGGCTTGTTATACTCCATGGAACATTCACCAGAGATTTTGTGGTCAGAAAGCATTCTGCTTTCCCAGACTTTCTATGCCACTATCTGTATCTGTCTGTGTAAGCTTGCCTCAACCATTCTCATATCACAAGATCTGAAGGGTTTCCACCCTTTAAAAAAAAAAAGAGTTAAAATAGACCTTGAAAACAGATGTTGTTAACTCATTTGTTTAGAGAAATTAGATGAATTAATTTGAATAACAATTATTCAGAAGTAATCAGACAATGGAATACTAGTCATGTTGATTTAATTTTCTGTAGCACATGAATTTACTTATCAAATTCTGATTTCACAAAATGTACCCTTTGGAAAGCTGTTTATCTGAAAATGTGTTCAACTAGCTCCTTTTTTAAGTTTGTTTTTGTTAGGTGGGCCAAAAATGCAAAGCTTATTTATTATGGAGTTATTCTGACCTTTTAAATTAATACCTTGATTTTAAATAATTGATCAACATGGTCTAATATCTAAAAGAATGCCTGATATGATCTAAAAGAATGCCTGATATGTTTTCTTCACAATGTTAACCAAGAATCACTTTTAGTATTTCTTTTTTAACATTACCCAAACTGAAAAACAAAATACTCTATGTAAAAATCTTACAATAGAAAGTGAATTCTGTCAATTAAAGCTAAAAAAAAAAATCTCCCTGTTCTTACTGTGATATTTTTCTCAGTACCCCAGGGAATGCTATGCATTTGAAAAACAGTTTCTTAAAGGCTTCATCTAATTTATATGTTATTTAAAAAGAGTTCACTGGAATTTTCCATTGGAAGTAAGCGAAGAATAGCAAAGATCTTGTACTGCACAGTTGTTTTAGTGAATGATATTCCAAATGTCTTGACATTTATTCCCACAGAAAAGTACACTTTGTCATTATTTATTTACAAAACCTGAGAAAGCACAATATGTATACTGAAAACATTTTGTATGATTGAAAATGGCATGAACTGTATACTGATGAAGAAAACTTGACAGGAAGTAGATCAGGATTACTAGGAGCTGAAGTTGTGACCATGAGTGAAACCCAGACATGAGCAACGCTTGGAAATTTGGTGATGTTACAAGAATCCTTTGGAGGCAAAGACAAGAAAAGCCATCTTGCACCAGATGAGCTAAGCATAAAAGTGCAACTATATTGTGGAGGTAAAAAACAGAAAGTTACCACAAATTGTGCTAGAGATTAGTATTCTAGGCAATTAAGAGCACAAAACATACGACATCGTGATGCATAGGAATGCCCCTTAAATAATCTTATGCCTTCTCTTTTTAAAATGTCCACATTCATCCTTAAATGAATATTTAAATCCTTCAATAAAGGATGTCACAATTATAAACAAATTTCATTGAAAAGAATAATGACTTTATGGGAAGGTTGGGTGAGGGGTGTTTCAACGTTGCTTTTGGCTTAAAGATCCATTTAAAGAAGAAAGACCTTATTATTCTCTCTCTCTTCTCTGCCTGATGGCATCATTTTCATTTTCATTGGCACCAGATGATAATTTTATGTACTTGAGACCAGTAAACAAGAGGTTAAATAATTTTCCTAGCTAATGTTCTCAATCAATTATAATGTTAGCATACTATCACAGCTATTTCATCATTTTTTTGAAACTGAGAATCTTCAACTGCCCAAATGTTTCCCATATAAAGGCAAATGTGGATTGGGAGAAGAGAAAGTTCATAAAAAAAAAATAAGACTGTTGCCTTAGGAAGAATGCCTCAATCTCTTAAGTCTGTAAATGTCTTAAAATAAAACACAGAACAGCCTGTCAGTTATAAAAAGCAGTTTGCTTCAATGGGACTGTTTTCCACATAACCATGGAATATTGTTTCAACGCATAAAGATAGAAGAGATTTCCACCATCATGATCTCCCTTGTTGAGTCCTTTAAAATCATGCACACATTTCCTCTAGCTCTAAAACTTACTTCTTGGATTCACTAGTATATTCCCCACCTCTATAAATGTGATGTTTCGAGAATATTACATAATGGAATCATGGAGTATGTAATAGTTTTATATTGTTTTTCTACTCATACCCTGGAAATTCATTCAGACTGATCCATTTACTGATATTTTGTTTTCTTATTGTTCAGCAGTATTCCTTTGGATATATCACTACTTTTTTCTATTCATTACTTCGATAGTTGAAAATAACTGCTATATTTTCAATTTGAATCTACTAAGAATAAAATGCCTATAAAATTTTGAAGACAATTTTTCGTGAAAATGTAATTTCTTATTTCTTTGCAACAAGTTTCTAGAAGCGAATTAGTTGTTTTTTGGAGATTTAGTATTTACTTTCTTAATAGTTTGTCATAATAGTCATATCTTCTAATAATGTTGATAGAAATGTTCAGAAATCACACTGTCCCTCAGTCAAATAAACATTCAGCATTACCA
Organism: Megascapheus bottae; assembly: GCF_031878675.1. NCBI lineage: Eukaryota > Metazoa > Chordata > Mammalia > Rodentia > Geomyidae > Megascapheus > Megascapheus bottae. The sequence goes on from NC_143509.1 coordinate 35,700,795, forward strand.
GTAGTTCGAATTTTAGCTATTCTAGTAGGTGTCAAAAATATAAAAGTGAAGATGTAACTAGTATTTCCCTAACTACAAACAAAGTTGGTTATCTTTCCATGTGTTACTAATCTGTCCTCACAAATTACAAAAATAAAATCGGAAATATCTGAGATTGAAATAAGACCTAATATACATAAAATTAATAACTCAAAAAGTTGGTTCTTTGAAAGAGTCAACAAAATCGGGGCCAGGAGTTTGGCCTTGTAGTAGAGTGCTTGCCTAGCATGCACGAAGAACCGGTTCTATTCCTCGGTACCGCATACATAGAAAAAAGCTGGAAGTGATGCTGAGGCTCAAGTGGTAGAGCTCTAGCCTTGAGAAAGTCCAAGGACAGTGCTCAGGCCCTGAGCTCAAGCCCAGGACTGGCAAAAAAAAAAAATCTGAAAGAGTCAACAAAATCGACAGACACCTGGCAAAATTTATCAAAAAAAGGAGAGGAGAGACTCAAATAAACATGATGAGTGATCTGACAATAATAATCACAACTGACATTCAAGAAATTCCATCCATTGTGAATACATACTTCCAGGGTTTATATTCAAAAAACAGGAAAATTAGTAGATGTGGATGATTTTCGAAATAAACATAAGCTGCCTACATTGAACCAAAGAGAGACAAGCCAACTGAACAAACCAAATTCATACACATACAATGAGCTAACAGAAGCAATCAGAGACATGCCAACCAAAAAAAGCCCAGGGCCAGATGCTTTCACTGAGGAATTTAACAAGATTTTTAAAAGATGAATTAATACCTATACTCTTGAAACTCTTCTGAGAAATAGAAGCAGAGGGAGCCAACCCAAACTCATTTTATGAAGCCAATATCACACTCATTCCCCAACCAGGGAAAGACCCAACAAAAATAGAACTACAGACCAATCTCATAGGCATAGGCAAAAACTTCCTGAACAGAGTCCCAGGGTCACAACAGATTGGAGAGAGACGTGACAAATGGGAGTACCTAAAAATAAAAAGTTTCTGCACAGACAAAAGCATAGCTACTAAAGTAGAAAAACAGCCAAACAACTGGGAAAGATATTTACAAATAATACATCAGAGAAATGCTTAGTATCTAATATCTACAGTGAACTCAAGAAACTAATCCCTGCCAAACCCAACAAACCAGTCACTAAATGGGCAAGGGAACTAAAGAGAGACTTAGCAAAAGAAGAGTTTAAAATGGTGAAGAGCCATGGGGATGTGATGGCTCACACCTGTAATCCTAGCTATTCAGGAGGCTGAGATCTGAGGATCAAGATTCAAAGCCAGCCTGGGCAAAACAAAACCAAAGACTCCTATTTCCAATTAATCACCAGAAAATGGGAAATGGGGCCATGGCTCAAGGGTAGGGTGGTAGCCTTAAGCTGAAGAACTCAGGGACAGTACCCAAGCCAGAGTTCAAGCCTCATGATCACCCTCCCTAAAAGGCAAAAAAACATGAGAAAATGCTCATCATCCATGGTCATAAAGGAAATGTAAGTAAAAACAACCCTATGTGAATTAATGCACCTTCTATCTGGCAAATATAATGTAACCCTTCTATTAATTACAATAAAAATATATGAAAAAATAAAAATGAAAACAACCCTAAGATACCACCTTACCCCAATCAGCATGACCAATATACTAAGTGCAGACAATGACAACTACTGGTGGGGAAGTGGAGAAAGAGGAACTCTACTGCACTGCTGGTGGGAATGTAAACTAGTACAGCTACTCTGGAAGGCAGTTTGGAGGTTTCATAAAAAACTGAAAATAGACCTTCCCTACGATAACACCATACCACTCTTGGGCATCTACTCTGAGCATCATAACCCAGAATATGATAAGGACACCTGCTAAGCCATGTTCATCACTGCACTATTCACAATAGCCAAGCAATGGAAACAATCCAGATGTCCCATTACAGAAAAATGGATACAAAAAATATGATATATATATATATATATAATAGAATTCTACATAGCTAAAAGACAAGATAAAATAAGGGCATTCATTTGGGACCGGGAGTTTGGCCTAGTGGTAGAGTGCTTGCCTAGCATGCATGAGGATCTGGGTTTGATTCCTCAGTACCACACACATAGAAAAAAGTGTTCAAAGCCGGGAGTGGTGCTGAGGCTCAAGTGGTAGAGCTCTAGCCTTGGGAAAGTCCAAGGACAATGCTCAGGCCCTGAACTCAAGCCCAGGACTGGCAAAAAATATAATAATAATAATAATAATAATAATAATAATAATGGCATTCACTGGGAAGTGGATGAATCTAGAGCAAATCATGTTGAGCAAGATAAGCCAAGACCAAAGCAACAAAAGGCACATAGTATCTTTAATATGTGGATATTGGATCCAAACAGTACAAAAGGGATGACTCAATATTTGGGTACCCAAGGTTATTAACATGGTCTTGGAGATATTAATATAACTACATAGGCTTAAAAATCTATGATGGGATATATACTCTATGCACATAATGTTATATAGATCCATATGTAACTATTACATAAAAACTCTCAGCTTAATTATAATTGTGTTCTAAAATTTATGTGATAGTGGTTCCATATAGAGATTTCATTCTTGAATACTTGTTTGTTAAAAATGACATTTGAAATATGATGTAATTTCTTCCTTCCTTCCTTCCTTTTTTCCTTCCTTCCTTCTTTCTTTCTTCCTTCCTTCCTTCCTTCCTTCCTTTCTTTTTCTTTTTCTTTTTTTTTGCCAGTCCTAGGCTTGAGCTCAGGGCCTGAGCACTGTCCTTGGATTTTCTCAAGGCTAGCACTCTACCACTTGAGCCTCAGCACCACTTCTGGCTTTTTGCTATGTATGTGGGGTACCGAGGAATCGAACCCGGGTCTTCGTGCATGCTAGGCAAGCACTCTACCACTAGGCCAAACTCCCGGCCCCCAAATGGACTACTTTTAACACATTCATCCTCATTCTGTCTTAGTTAGCTTTCTCCTCATGGTAATCTCTTCACCAACAGAACCTGCTTTATTTTACTTGCATTTCTTACATTTTTAATGCATGTTTGTTCTACTAGGGGTTTCACTATGGTCGTTAAGAAGCACATGTGTTATATTTTTATCTGAATACTCCTTTTATTACTTTTCCTTTCCTCTCCTTCCAAGCCTTTTACTGAACATTTATTTTCCTTGAGATTCATCACATATCTTCATACATGCTTGCACATTACTTAAAAATTATTCACCTTCCATCTTTCTTTTCCCCTCTCACTTCCCCTTCATCCCCTAAATATTCTCATAATTAGAAGCATATATATATGTACACATTTCCAACAACATGTATGTCTTTTAGACATAGCTTTCAAATTGATATGAAAGCATTTGAGCTTGGATTATAATGCTCAGCATCATTTTATTTATTATCTTCTCATTTTATTGAAAATAACATGACTTAATTTTTCTTAACAGGTATGAAATACTGAGTGGTGCATTTTTACCATACCTTCTTTAATCCATTCATTTGTTGCTGGACATCTGGGCTGGTTCCACAGTTTGGATCTTGAGAGCAGATCACAAACAAACAAGGGATCTCTCTTACATATGGATTTGAACTTGTTCAGATATGTGTTAAAGAGTGGTGTGGTGGAGCCACAAGCCTCTCCAGCCCCTTTGATGTCCTGTCTTGAAAAATGGTCAGTGGTACAAAGAATATGAGAAGTTAACACACAGAAGAACCAGAAAAAGAAGGAAGAGAAGGAAAGTTCTGTGATGGGGTAAAGTTACTCCTAGCCATTTTCTACTTGCATTTTCAAAGTTGCTGGCTGAATAACACGAAGTCTCACTCAGTTTCCTTCGGGGGTTTTCAAAGAAGGTCTCTTCCACAAGCAAGAAGAAAAGCTGACTAGTTTGTAGTCAATCTTTGTCATTACCTTTATCTGACCCATACATTGGCTTTCTATTCATATGTATGTATACACTTCCCCACCTTTTTTCAGTTATAAATACATGAGTTGTACCTTCAATGTGATAGCCAGCTTTTAAACATTATAGAACATGATAGTCTGGAAATCTTCTGTGACACCTCAGATGAAGAAAACAGTATGGCTTCACATATTTATAAATTGAAAACAGTTTGCTTACTTGTGAAATTATTTTGTTAGAAGGTACGGTTATTTTCTTGGTTTGTTGAGTTCTCAGTAGTATTATAATGATGTGAATTAATATGATTTTATTTCCCTAAAGGGTGTCATCTATGTTATTCATTCCTTGTAAATTGGGAAAAGTCAGAGAAAAAGAAGTATAATTTGTCATTACGAATTTCTAGAATTTGCTTAGCATCCTAAATTCTTATATTAGGTTGTTCTCTTTAGTTCCGTTTATAGTATTCCAAAACTGCTGAGAAATTATCCCCTCAAAGAAAATAAGTTCATATTCTTAATAGCTATGCTCAGATAAGGATACTAATCTATGCCTTACAGAATTATTCTAAAGATAAAATGAGCTGTCTTGTCTCTCCAATTACCTCAAAAATTCCTTGAGCATAAAAATTCTGTCTTCTGCTTCTTTTTTGCTCTTTACACTGTGCCAGCAGAAAATTTCTTTCTCATAAAAGGCCTGCTAAATTGTTATTAACCAATTAAGCAGAACATAGGAGTCTTTCCTCTCCGAGTACTTCAATTCTGGAGCTCTCTGTTGGAAAACTCAAGGTAAATAGGTGTCCAGTGGAGGAATGGTGCAGGGTGTCAGAATCATAGAGTGCAAATATCTATCTTCCAGAAGGAGCACCAGGACTCGGGGGCTGAGTTCAAATGGTGTAGCAAAAAAAGAGTGCAAATGGAGAGAGGAGAGAATGCTCCTCTGTGGGAAGAATAGTCTAGAAATTAGCTCAGATTCCACACAGGGAGAAGACTGCAACAACACAAGGGAGGAAACAAAAGAGCATGGGTGATTGGATATATAGGATGGGTTTGGCCAAATAAAAGAAGTGCAATTCCTTTAAAAAAAAAATGACTTGTGGCAGATTTGGATTCAGAACACTACAAGAGAAATCTGAAACATGTTAATTTCTGGAAAATCAAAAGTGTGCCGAGAAAGAAGATTTGTGTTATAAAGAAAAATGAGGGGCCGGGAGTTTGGCCTCGTGGTAAGAGTGCTTGCCTAGCATGCACAAAGACTTGGGTTCGATTCCTATAGAAAAGCCGGAGATGATGTTGTGGCTCAAGTGGTAGAGCTCTAGCCTTGACTAGCCTTGAGAAATCCCTAAGATGGTGCTCAGTCCCTGAGTTCAAGCTCCAGGACTGGCAAGAAAAAAAAAAATGAAACAGCAGTTTGAATGAATATAAGGTGACTCGACCTCAAGAAAAATTTTCTGCCCCAAAATAAAGGAGAAGGACATTGGATTGCCATCACTGAACAAAGAAAAAAAAGAAACCTTAAGTGCATACAGTGAGAAAAAAATAATAAATAAACTAAAAGTTTTGGAAAGGAAGGGATATTACCATAGATGCAGTATGTCCTAATTCTTTTTCTTTTTTCTTTGCCAGGCCTGGGACTTGTACTCAGGGCCTGAGCATTGCTCTTGGGCTTTCTCAAGGCTAGCACTCTGTCATTTGAGTCATAGCACCACTTCTGGCTTTTTCTTTTTTTTTTTATAATTTTTTATTGTAATTAATAAAAGGGTTACATGATATTTGCCAGATAGAAGGTGCATTAATTCACATACATAGATACCCTTTCACATGTCTTGGTACCCATCACCCTCCCCCCCACCCACCACCCACCCCCTGTCTTGGTTTTCCACCCTTCCCTATCAAATTTCAAATAACCAAATACAAATAAATTCAATATATCAGATAACAAAGTGAGATACTGTAACAATATGACTTCTGGCTTTTTCTATATATGTGGTATCAAGGAATCAAACCCAGGTGTTTGTGAATGCTAGTCAAACATTTTACCACTAGGCCAAACTCCCAGCCAGTATGTCCTAATTATTATGAGGTCCAAAGAGAAAAAGCAACTATAACTGAAATAAAGAATCAAAGTGCATATCAACAGTGAGACGAGTCAAAAGCATACCTTGTGCTCAAGGATACATGAATAATAGCCAAGTAAGCATAGCATGGGTGTCTTTCCTCTTTAGAAATTTCAACAAAGCAAGGTTGAGGTCCATAATGTGAACACCGTCTCACTGGTCTATGACAGAATGTCAGAGTTATTTCATCCTGCTTCTAAAGGTAAAGAATTGAAATCTAAACACAAGGAAACCAGACAGCCTCGAACAGAAATGCTGCCACCCTCCAAAATGTCAAGGTCATGAAATTAAGATAAAATTGAGAAATTCGGCAGATTAAAATAACTGCAGAGAGATAATTGTACAATGAGAGATTCTAAACTATATCACTTTGTCATGAATAAATTATATTATTAAGGAAATTGGCTGTTAAATGGTGTAATACAATATATCAATGTTATCTTTCTGGTATTTCTATTTTTTATATTTATTAAGAAGTACTTTCAAAATTAGAATGGCCCTTTCTATTGCTATACTATTAAGTACTATGAATTCAATCATAAGATTAAAATATTAGGTTATCATGGAAATTAGTTTGACAGTCGCAAATGGATCACAGAATAATGTTGCTTGCCTTGTCCATCTGACATTTATGCAAATTAATAATTACTACAAAACTAATAGCAGTATTTACAAACATCAAAAACATTAAATTAGCCTGTCATATAAACACAATGAAGACCTTTACAAACACTCCCAAAACCCCAAGACAAACATCATTCGCTTTGCTCTGTGTTTCATATCCCACTGTGTTGATAGTATACTCCTCAGTAGTAGAAATCAAATGCTATCTTTACATAAAAAGCAAAAAAAATGAAGCTATAAGAATAATATCTTAGGCCGGGAGTTTTGCCTAGTGGTTAAAGTGCTTGCCTACCATGCATGAAGACCCAGGCTCGATTCCTCCGTACCACATACATACAAAAAAAAAAAAAGCCGGAAGTGGTGCTGAGGCTCAAGTGGTAGAGCTCTAGCCTTGAGAAAGTCCAAGGACAGTGCTCAGGCCCTGAGCTCAAGCCCAGGACTGGCAAAAAAAAAAAAAGAATATCTTAATTTGAAATTAGATAGGGAAGGGGGGAAAACAAGATGAGGGGTGGGGGTGGGGGGCAGGGAAGTGGGGCCCAAGACATGAGAAAGGGTATCAATGTATGTGAATTAATGCACCTTCTATCTGGCAAATATAATGTAACCCTTCTATTAATTACAATAATAAATATATGAAAAAAGAATAATATCTTAGTAAAAGGCAATTATGTTGGCTCTGCTCAATGTATGATTTAATTCTTTGCCCATGTTGCTTTGCTCTTAATGAACATAGTCATTGCAAGTCCCTTTACAAACAACTTTGTGGCTGAATTCCTTCTCTGTCCACAGCTTTGTGAGTACCTGAAGATCTGTATCTTTGCTTGAGTCTCGTTTGCCTACTCAATGCTTGAATTTTCTCCCAAACAACTCTTTGTTCAACTGTTGCTTAGAAAACAAGAAAAGAGAAAAAATATACTTTGTCATGGATTGTTTAGCAGCATCTTGATGATCATAGAAATGATCACTCTCATGAAGGCAACAGCTGATGAGAAAAATCTGTATTGTCACAAGATCACAACAGAAAACAGAGGACATACCCATCAGGTTTTAGTCTATAGGTCATATATGCTAACATTTCCTTTCTACTCCTCTTCTATAACACCTGCCTCTCCTGCTCCCTTCCAGCAATCAGAGGTTTCTATACTCAAAGATCTCTATGGCCTTTTCTTGTTTTGCAGGACACTTAACCAAATGAGAGTATCTGCAGAGGCTCAAGTGGGCTTACTAAATGCCCTTCTAAAAAATCAAGTTAGCAGAGAATCCTATATCAGACTTCTTAGTATAGATATAGAAGTGAGGCAAACTGACCTGAAAGAAAAGCAGAAAGAGGGAAGGAGAGGACTGGAAAGATCAAGCAGGTCTGTACAGAAATTAAACATGTTTCCCATATTCTCTGGCTCTGATTCTTGTTACAGCCTTACTTTATATCCTTGTCTTTCTTGTGATGTCCTTGTATCCATTCAACGCAGTATTTCCTTTTGTATTATAGATACATTAGATAATTTGTGTTGTTTATATTCACAGTATGGCAAAGTGTGAATGCAGCACCTATAATCAACACCTGCCAAATGGACAGGGATGGTTGAATCAGGTTCTTTAGCCATAATAATAAAAATAGGAACATGAAATCAACTCAACTAATTAACAAGTGTTAAGATGCCTTATGGCCATATAGTGTTTGTACAATGGGGAGTTTCAATGTAATATTTCCCTACATGTAAACATAGTACCTTATTTAAACTCACCTTCTCCATGTTATTCCCTTTGTTCGTTTTCTTAAAATGTCTTCAGCAGGTTTACTGTTTGGCTTTCATATGCATACTTAAAATATTTTGAGCATATTTATCTACTTGGTTGACACATACATGCAAACTGGTATTTACTCTCAACATAACCAAATTTTATTATTCTCCTGTCCTTTCTTCATTTTTAGCCACTATTCATTATACATGGTAGTAATTCACAGACGCACAATTTATATTTTAACTAGATTGACCTCAACTCCAGAAACTTAGCTCTAGTGAGTTTTCTTCTGCTGTTTTCATACATGGGCATTATGTGTTTCAAGACACAATCTTAAGCCCAGTATTAACAACTTAGAAGTTATAAGTGTTCAAAATAAAAAACACTTTCAGTGGAGTTCTGGGACCACAAAAGTGAGCTGTGAAATGAATGGAGATATGAAACAAGTGAAAGTAAGTATAGACACATCTTCCACCATTTTGAGGACTGAAAATAATAGCATGCGGTTGATGAACAGAGAAACTGTCACTTGTTTTGCCCAGGTACACAAGAAACCAAAGGAGAAAATGATAATGCGGATATTGGTTGAATGTCTACTAAGGTGCTGAGCTTCATTCCTGCAGTAAACTTCAGAGTTGTGTCTTATGAAAATCATAAACTAGTAGAACCATAAAAAGAAAGAAAATATCAGTTCAGATAAATGGAATAAAGAAAATATAGCATAGTAATGGAATATAGAATTGCAGGGTACAAGGATGTGATGATATTTTGGAGAATTCAAGGATTCTTTTTTTAATTTAATTTTTACTTTTTTATTGTAATGTATAGAGGGGTTACAGTTACATTTGCCACATAGAGAGCATATCACTTCTCACACATTGACACCCCCTCTCGTGTTTCTTCCCATTTACCTACTCCCACCCCCTCCCAAACAGCTTGTTTTCCCCTTCCCTTTTTTATTTATTTTTTTATTTTTTTATTTTTATTTTTTTTGCCAGTCGTGGGCTTGAGCTCAGGGCCTGAGCACTGTCCTTGGACTTTCTCAAGGCTAGAGCTCTACCACTTGAGCCTCAGCACCACTTTCGGCTTTTTTCTATGTATGTGGTACCGAGGAATCGAACCCGAGTCTTCATGCATGCTAGGCAAACACTTTAACCACTAGGCCAAACTCCCGGCCCCCCCCCTTCCCTTTTTTATTTCAAATAAACAAATAAACATATATACAATATACTAGGCAACAAAGTCAGATACGGTAACAATATGAGATTAACCAAAGGGCAACGAAAGAGAAGAGAATTAATATAGTACATTAAGAATAATAACCCCATAATATAAACCTCGTGTTTCATTGGACACTTTAATTACTAAAATAACTTAATTGATGATGACTTTGTTTTACAGCAATATGCCATTAATTTGCCCGTTCATTGCTGTCATTACTTGACATATAGGCAGTGTGGTTCTCAAATGATTGTTAAAATAAGTAAATAATGAACTGATGGCTAAAATAGATGCTTGTATTTCATATTTTAGGTAGAACTTATTAACATTGATTTTTACATCATATTTTAAATGACATGTTTAACAAATAGTCTTCAAGAAGGGAATCTCTATATACAATCACATAATCAAAATTATGCTGAGGGTTTGTATGTCATAGATACATATTAATCTATGTAATAAACCATTATGTCTATAGAGTCATAAGTTTATATGTCTATGTAGTTGTGTTTATATTTCCAGTACCATGTCCATAGCATTGGGTATGCAAATATTGAGTCCTTGCTCTTATACTGTTTGGGTCTAATAGCAACAAATTAAGGATACCATGTGCCTTTTTTTCCTTTGGTCTTCACTTGTCTCATTCAACATGGTTCACTCTAGATTCATCTATATCCCTGCAAATGCCATTATTTAACTTGTCTGTTGGCTTGTAGAATTCCATTGTATATATATATATATGTCACATTTTCTTTATCCATTCATCTGCAGTAGCGCATCTGGATTCTTTCCATCGCCTGGCTATTGTGAATAGTGCTGAGATAAACATAGCTGAGCAGGTGTTCTTATCATATCAGGAGTTATGGGGTTCAGGATAGATGCCCAGGAGTGGTATGGCAGGATCGTAGGGAAGGTCAATTTTCAGTCCTTTAAGGAACCTCCACACGGGGCTGGGAGTTTGGCCTAGTGGTTGAGTGCTTCCCTAGCATGCACAAAGACCGGCGTTCAAGTCCTTGGGACCACATACATAGAAAAAAGCCAGAAATGGTGCTGTGGCTCAGGTGGTAGAGCTCTAGCTTTGAGAAACCCAAGGAAAGTGCTCAGACCCTGAGCTCAATCCCAGGACTAGCAAAAAATAAATAAGTAAATAAATATATAAAAGAAACCTCCAGACTGCTTTCCAGAGTGGCTTAACACTAGTTTACAATCCCACTAGCAGTGCAGTAGGGTTCCTTTTTCTCCACAACCCTGCCAGCATCTGTCATTGTCTGAGTTCAAAATCTTGGCCATTCTTGTTGGGGTAAGGTGGTATCTTAGGGTTGCTTTTATTTGCATTTCCTTTATGACCATGGATGATGAACATTTTCTCATATGCTTTTCTGCCATTTTAAACTCTTCTTTTGATAAGTTTCTCTTTAGTTCCCTTGCCAATTTAGTGAATGGTTTGTTGGGTTTGGGGGGGATTAGTTTCTTGAGTTCCACGTAGATACTGGATAGTAAGCATTTGTCTGATGTATCAACAGTATATATCTTTTCCCAGTTGGTTGGCTGTCTCTCTACTTTTGCGACTATGCTTTTATCTGTGCAGAAACATTTTATTTTTAGGTAGTCCCATTTATCGAGACTCTCTCCAATCTGTTGGGACCCTGAGATTCTGTTCAGGAATCTTTGGCCTGTTCCTATGAGTGCCAGTGTCTCTCCTACTCTATCATGTAGAAGTTTCATGGTTTCCGGTCTGACATTGAGGTCTTTGATCCACTTTGAGTTAATGTTTGTGCCTGGTGAAAGGCTAGGGTCAATTTTTAGTTTTCTGCATGTGGCTGCCCAGTTTTGCCAGCACCAATAATTGAATAGACTGTGTTTGTTCCACTGTATATCTTTGGCCCCTTTGGTGGGGTGCTGGGTCTTAGTGCCCTCCTGCCTCTGGGTCTCCAGTCAATGTCCTGGAGAGGGGGCTGTTAGGGTAGGGATAGGATTCTGAATTCCTTGCCCCCCTGTACTTGCCAGTCTTTCTTAGGTGGGGTGGTGGGGTCTGGGTTAAGTTCTGTAGCTCGCCACCAGCTCTGCTTTCCCAATGTGTTTGGAGGAGCCCGCTGGACTACTTACTCATCGGGGTTTGATTTAAACTGCTCCATGTTGTGGGGGGGTTGATTGCTTCCCCTCTGGTCTCCTCTGTCATCTATGCTGCTCGAGCTGGTCTGTGTGGGTTCCTGTGTCTGGATTCCACCGCTTGCTGGAGTTGCTGGAGGTCAGGGCTTCCCGGCCCCGGAACCATGTACCATGGCTTTGGAGGCTTGGAGCTGGTGGCGAGGAGTGGGGGAGGGGTCATCAAGTTTCTGATTCTTTGAGAACTTTGGATATAAGCTTTATCTGGATTCCTTTTCCAGTTTGTGTACTTCTCTGTTGCTTCATGAATTTGTTGTTGTGGATTTCTTAAGGTAGTTGGCTCGGGGGACTCCCTGATTCTCTCTTTTTGGGAAGAGAATTAGGCTGGGTCACTATTGTCTTGGCGCCATCTTCAGACCACCTCTTAAGGATTCTTGATCGTGCTCATTTATGAGACTTTCAAACAAATGATTTGTTGAAACTAGGCACAACTCAATAGAAAAGCCCACTCTGTGAGGTCTATATTTCCTAGTTTATCTCTCTAAAGGTGGATTTCCTTCTCAATTTCTTGCAGTGTCTTTAAATACATTGAAACGTTTATTCATTATTGATCCCAACTTAGTCTTTCTCTTTTATTATTAGTGTGGCTACCAGTGTGTGTGTGTGTGTGTATGTGTATGTGTGTGTACTATGTGTTGCATGGCCTGAACTATTATTTTTTCAAGACTCATGCTCTACCATACATGCCATACTTTCACTTCTGGATTGTGGGTGGTAAATTGGGATATAAGGCTCTCATGGACTTATGGATGGAGAGGATAGCCTAGGATAGCTTTGAACTGTGATCCTCAGATCCTTGGATGCTGTAGCCAAGATTACAGGGATGAGCTATCCCCTCAAAGTTTATTTTTAAAACAAGGTTTTACTATATAGTCAAGGGTGGCTTCAAATTTTCAATGTCTCAGGTACTGAAACTACACGTTACCATGCCCTGCTGGTTAACTTTTTGCATATGATTTTCAAGAATGTTATGTCTAGTCTGGAGCTTCAAAAATTACTCTTCTAAAAATTTTTTTTCATAGAAGCTTCAGTATTTACTTTATATATTTACATATGCAAAGCAATTTGATTGAATTTTGTGCATGAGTTTAGTAGGGGTAAAGGTTCATTTGTTTTCATCAGGATATCCAATTGATCCAGCATTATGGGTTGAAAAAACAAGCTCAGCTCAAAGAAAGGTACTGGCACATTATTATATATGAAATAAATATGTCTGTAGAATTTCAGGTCTCTATGATCTGTTTATACTTATATCAATATTACAGCATGTCAACTTCATTGACTATGATAAGCCTTGAATTTCCTTCTCTTTAAGACAATTTTTTCTATTAAATATTTCCTCTACCTAATTTTGAAATCTACTTTTAATTGTTTGGTTTCTGTGTTTGTTTTATTTTGTGTTAGTGGTGCTAGAGATTCAACTTGGATTCTGTTCATGCTATGCCAGTGCTCTACCACACTTAAATTCATAATCACACTTAGACTCATATCTTTATTACACTCAAAGTAACACAAAGAAAAACAAATTTTTCTTTTTGAGCGCAGGTTAGAGCTTAGTACAGGCATATTTAACAAAGCATAATAAAGTAGGAAGAATATTTTTTTAAAGAAAGGCATGATGTTTGGTACATGTAAGATGAAGGCAGAAACTCCTCAAAAATGTTCTCAAAGAATCAGTCACAGCAGCTCATGCATGTAATTATAGCTACTCAGGAAACTGTGGTCAGAGGCATTCAGTTCAAAGCCAACCTGGGCAGAAAAGTCTGTGAGATTATTTCCAATTTAAAACCACAGATGTAGAAGTCTGCTCAAGTGGTAGAATATCAGCTTTGTTGGAAACACACACACACACACACACACACACACACACACACACACAACTAAGGGATAGCACCCAAGCCTTTAGTTCAAGTGCCAGTACAGGTACAAACAAACAAAATTTTAAAATGAAGATCAGTACAATTCTATTTATTATTCTTTCCTTCATTGTCTAGGTCCACCCTTTTCCATCTCACTATCAAATACTGTATTACCTTATGTAATATAATGTGCTAATTCAATCACAATAACTTTTTTTTGTCAGTTGTGGGACTTGAACTCTGGGGCTGGGTGTTGTCCCTGAGCTCTTCACCCTACCCCTTGAGCCACAGAGCCACTTCTGGTGGTTAACTGGAGATTAAAAAAAAAAGTCTCATGGACTTCTTAGTGCCCAGACTGGGTTTGAATTGTGATCCTCAGCCTCCTGAGTACCTAGGATTACAGGTGTGAGCCACCAGCACCTGACTACAATTACTTAAAATATAATCAAACAAGGAGTTTGGTTATATAATTGGAAGCAGTACAGGAAGTATTCCATGATTAAATATATCTGCCTGAAATAGAGAAATCTCATTGCCCATCCCAGAATGTGTTTATAATTATATGATAAGTGATGAGTTGGTTTTATAAAACAACTGATACAGTGTTTGTTTTTTCTTCTATACCACTGAAGCTCCCAGTCAAGTTTTAATGATGAAATAATATTGGAAAGTCCAATAGGAAACTAATTTTTTCTCCACACTTTGTAAAGGCCTAATAGGTTACTTATTAATTAGGGCCCTTGAGTATTTATATTGACTTACAAGAATTATTAAAATTCAATAAGAAATCAGGCAGAACATATCACAGCTCAGCTAGAGCTGACTGATACAAAAACCTTTTGAAGTTATATAATTAAATACTTCATATTTATTCAAATTCCACTAGGAGTATATATCTGTTAACCAAAACTAGAATATGATTATAGAAAAAGCTGCTTTTAAAATGACTTCTTGCCTTGTTACAAATATATATTCAGAGGAATTAAGAAAATAGGAAGAAAATGAAAGAATTCTTCTACAGACAGAAAAGTTTTGTCAACTAAAATAAAATATGAGGTGTGTGTGTGTGTGTGAGAGAGAGAGAAAGAGAGAGAGAGAGAGAGAGAGAGAGAGAGAGAGAGAGAGAGAGAGAGAGAGAGAGAGAGAGAGAGAGAGAGAGGAGAGAGAGAGAGAGAGAGAAAGGCGGGGGGAGGGTTTTAGGGCTTAAACTCAGGGCCTGGATGGAGCCTTTTTAATCAAACCCAGCATTTTACCTGGAGTTACAATTCCAGGTTCCTTCTCCTCCTTCTCCTTCTTTTCTCCTTGTCCTTCTACTTTCTTTTTGTCTCCCAAGTAGCTAGAATTATAGGCATGAGCCACTGGTATCTGGCAAGATTTTTTTGAATCTACCAAATTCAGGAATTAGTTTCCTGAAATACTATTGAAAAGTTCAATATGGAGATGTTTGCCAATAGTCATTTTTCATAATTGGCCTTCCAGAGAGGGAAAAAAGACAACCCTTAGTAGTAAAGTACATTTTAACCTAATTACTCTAACTTCCTTTGGGAGAAAGCAGTTTCTAAGAAATAGTCATTATAGACCAAACTCAGAAGGCTGGCTTTCAACTATAATCAAAGCTAAACAACTTGCTGGCACTCAATCATTTGAACAATCCTCCAGTTGGACATTTTGCTAGTTAATTAGAGATGGAATCTTATAGACTTTTCTGCTAGGGCTCGCTTTGTCAGCTCTCAGCCACTTGAGTAGCAAGGATTCCAAGGGTGAGCCACCACTACCCAGCTTATAGGCAAACGTTTTTAAGAGGCATAAATTGAAGCTCAGTATGACTTCTAGAAATACAAGGTGTAAAGACTAGAACCTGAACAAGAGAAAGGAAAGATCACTTGAAAGCTTTATACAAAAATCTTTACTATTGATTGGCTTTGTAAAAATAGAAAACAAAGACCTCGCTGTAGTGTGAGATGTTACACATTCCACTTGTTTTGGCCTTAACTATGGACAGAAGAAAAAACCAAAATGTCTCCCCCAAATTCCTAAGTGCAAGCTAGCCCGATTCACTTCGATCTTACCTTTCATCTAGTACTACTCAACCGTTTTACAACACTGTACCACATTTAATTTAAAAGAGTCCTGAAGTAGTAATAAAATACAATATTGCTATATTGAAACATTTAAAATAATTTTAAATACATACATAGGGGCCAAAAAGCTATAAAAATAGCCAAGTATGTTTGAAAATGACCGACTAAAAGTTTTAAAATAAACTATATTGAATGTCCTTGAACTTTGAGAGCAATCTTTAAATGATGAAGGCTGCCTTTGTGTTATCCAAGTTGTTTTGAAACCTATGGGCTCAAATAATTCTTTTGTCTCAACATCCTGAATAGTTGGATGTTTACATAGTTGCGTCAGTTCATCTGATAGATATAAAATTTAAACATCCAAATAAATTCATGAAACATATGACTTCAATAAAAGAAAATATTAACGTAAGGAAAGTAGGCATGGAGAAATTATATATGGGAGAAAGAAGAAAAAAATTAAAATTATATTATTGTACTCTCCAGTTGTCAAATAGTAGAATCTCAGAATATTAAATGTAAGAAACCAGTAACAACTCATGTAAGACAGAAATTTACCAACACAAAAAAGCAAATTAACTTAGAAATACCATAGAGAAAAGACAGCTTGGATAGAGTTTGGTAATTTAGCAAATGATCCTGTTTGTCTCCCTAGGAGTAGTACACTTTCTGTTATATACTTTTGCTGACACTCTTCGGATCTTGTGATAGGTAGAAATTAATGACTAATATTTACACTGGAGTCAATCATATTAGATACTTTGGCTAAGGATATTTAGAAGAAGGATCTCTAAATAGAGACAAATTAAAACTTAAAAGACTTCTGTTCTAAATTTTCCCATGAGAAGTTCTTGACCTTGTTATTCCACTGATACAGGAAAAGAATGAGACAACTGACTTTGGATCAATAAGCTGAGACCAAATTTAGTTAACGATAAATACTTTCCAGTCATAATATAGATGCATAATTTCTTTCTAACAACTAAGATTTTAATAGGTTGTTTTATAATAGTATTGAGACAAAAAGCTAACAAACCCAGACATTGACTACAGAGAACTCTTGTCAGTTGCCTTTTCAAAACAAAGAACTAGAATATGTCAGTGGACTGATAAAACTCAGTAGTAATCAATCAATGTGAAAACTATATCAGAAAGTATACAACACTGTGAGAGCTATGGCAAAAAGCTAAAAAGTGATCAACTGTGTTATGTATTTACCTAGTTAAAAAGAATTGCTAAAAATAGATGAGAGCATGTGAAAGTTTCAGTACGTATAAAATACATTCTGACAAAATGTAAAAAGCTCCAACAGATTTTAGTTACTTTGCTTTTTGTTCTTTTTTGAATCATGTTTTAGCAGATGTAATGGATAAGAAATAAGAATAAATATGTGGAAAATGTACACAGGAAAATGAATTTCAACATCACAAACTAAAATTATTTCTTCAAAATCAAGTGTGAGCCAGTGCTAGTAGCTTATGTCAGTAATCCTAGCTTATCAGAGGGCTGAGATTTGAGGAGAGTGGTTTGAAGCCAGCTTGAACAGAAAGGTCCCTGAGACCCTTGTATGCAATTAACTAGCAAAATACAAGAAGTAGAGGTGTGGCTCAAATGATAGTGCACAAGTTTTGAAAAAATGCTGAGTACAAGCCCCAGTACTGGCACAAGGGAAAAAAAAATCACAATAAATCAGTGACTTTTACACATCTATCCTATACAGAGCCTTGCAAATGCAAAAAGACTTTGGGATAATGACCAAAAGTAGTAGAACACTCCTTCCTCTTCACAAATTGTTAAGCTTGTCATAATTCTTAACATTGTAGAAAGAATGCAAATTTTGTTTATAAATTTTCCAACATTTAAAGTCTTAAGATTATACGGTGGCTCTAGTTTGGCATTAGGTCATATCAGTTTCTTTCAGTTGCCAAAAAATGAATCACAGGCTGGTCGCTGGCCTCAATGAAAATGACTCCCAGGATTCTGAGTCCCAAGCTGTACTCCCCATAAAGACCAGGAGAAAGAATCCCCGTGGTACCAGTGGTAGCTGTAGTAATTCATGGTATTATTTGCTTGTAACAAGTTTCCAGAACTTTGGGTTGGTGAACAGCTAAGAATGTACAAATGATTTAGCTTTCTACATCTTAAAGACCATAGCAGAGACTAAGAGAAGGTGACAGGGACTGCAGAGAAGGTCTGAAATGTCAAATTATTAATGCAAGCTTTCTCTTTAAGCAATGGATGATAATATTTGCATGTATATGCATATGTGGGTATATCTGTAAGTATGATTTCATATATTCATCAGCTTGCCTACTTCTCTTCTTTGTATAAAATAAAAATGTTCCTCAGAGATGCACAACCCAAACCACACTCTTATTTTGAGTAGTAAGTATAAAAAATGGGCTATTTTCACAGTCCTGATCAAGAGGTAAGACATGCTTATGTGTAAGCAGAAAAATGTATAGCAATACAAATAATTCTAATTACTGATGGTTCCCCCTTGTGAACCTAAGTTCTCTAGAGGCTGAGATCTGAGGATTGCTATTTGAAGCCAGCCCTGACAGAAATGTTCTTGAGATTACTATTTCCACTTAACCACTAAAAAGCCAGAAATGGAGTTATGACTCATGTGGCAGAGTGCCAGCCTTGAGAAGAAAATGTAGGAGAGAATATCAGGTCCTAAGTTCAACCCAATACTGGCAAGAAACCAATAATTATAATATAAATGAAACTATATAATTTTCATTTTAGTGTGTTCCTTAGAATCAAAGATAATCTTGCTGCCTTAAGCATTCCTTTCTTCTATGTACATGTGTACTCATTGTATCTTGTTTTTTTGTTTCATTAGTTTTCCAACCGCTCAAGGTTAAACTTGCACATCAATGAGATTGCATGATCAACCTAGAGAAAAGTCTTTTGATTATGCCTTTTAAATTTCAAGAATAAATTTACTGAGTTACTAAAGAGTCAAATCACCTTTCATTTTTGCAAAGAAATTTACATTACAAATACAAGTAAAATAATCACAAATATACTGCTACATTTGCGATGTGACAATGTCATTTTTCCTCCTTCTGTGAAGAAAGAATTTTTTTTTAAAAAAGAGGAATCACATACCAAAATAGAATTGTTAAAACATTCTTTTTTCTCAATCTTCATCAGTCTCAATGCAGGTGCAATTGGTCTCTCTTATACTTAGTAGGAAAAAAAAAACAAACAAAAGAAGAAGCAAATGGCCAATTAAACTGAGAATAGTTTGAAACAGTCTTTAAGTTGCAGATGTAAAGCTATAACCTATTTTTGAAAGTAGGGCTGGAGAACCACACAGGAGAGGATACCTTGATATTTGTTGGGCCTCTGATAACTACCAAGAGAGGAAATAAAATAAGCAGAATGTTCATTCAGAGATCATTATCTATTATGATGGTTTCCAGGACAGCTCTTTTAATGTTAATAAATGCAACCATTTATTTTAGCTATGTGTATATATTCTCAACAAAAAGGGGGAATAGAAATATAACATTGTAGTGGTTTCCTCAGCACC